>NW_007577887.1:690774-703274 GCF_000690725.1 Stegastes partitus
GCGTGCGTTTAAGTGTGTGTGCATGTGTTTGTCTCCCACACGGCCCCGCTGCTGCCACTCACTGTAAACTAGTCTGCAGCTCGTCACAGACAGACGTTGACACACTCCCAGTCTAATGTGCTCATTAGGGACTGCACAGCACACACATAATTGATAGCCATGACACACACAATGTACACACACATTATTGCAAAAAAACAGTTTCCTTTTTTTAATGCTGCAGTAGAAAACAAGGTTATATGAAGTCATATAATGGGGGTTCCTTGTCAAGAACAACAACAACAGAAAACAAAAGAACAAAATTAAAAGACTAACGGCACAGAATGCATAACAGTATCTGTGCTCTTTACATGCCGATATTTTACACGTACAGATTTTTTTTTTTTTTCATTATTTCTCTACACTGGCAGCTGTCAGTTACTTCAGCAAATTAACTGCCAAAAATGTAGCAGATATTGTCACTCAAGAGGTAAGTGTAACCATGGTTACCTTTCATATCCAAAAAGATAAAGCTGCAGTGTGGAATCATGGCAGAGTAATTAGACAGAACAAAAAAAAGAAAAAAGAAAAAAAGAAAAGAAAAAAAAAATAGGACCAATCAAAAAGGCATTCAACGATATGAAACAACCAAGAGTGCTTATAAATAACAGTTTACATGTGAAATATCTTCATAAAGTAACATCTTTTGTACAACCTTTAATATCTTTTTAGTGTTCATACAGGGGCACATGTAGAGTAGTGTCTGATAAAAAAACGAGTCTTTAACCCTTTGAGCACGAATTGGGAATAAAAAGATTCACTTGTTGTCATTCTTTTGCTACCTCCCTTTTTTGTATCCGTTGATTAGATAACACATTTATAAAACTATTGTGCAAAACAATTTTTATGTCTTCATATACTGTGCACCAGCAGATAGTCATAATCCTTTTAAATTAAAAATATAGAAATGATGCATAATTTAGACAGGGATTAATTAATATGTTTTATATACATATTTTACACAGACCTGAATTAATATAGGTCCCTGATCAACCAAAGTAAAATATTTCTTTTTTTTTGTCTTTTTTGGTCCTTTTTTGACCACGTAGCTTCACTGCTTGTTTCAAGTCCTGTGAGCATCTGCCAGACAAAATATGAAGCCCAAGATTAAAGTCTTGCACTGAATGGAGAGTCTCCTAAAAATGCTCCCATGTCTAGGATAAAACTCAGCATACAACATGTCCAGGAAACAAGCATTGCTGACACAATGCACATCTAATTCTCACAATGTCCTCGATAATTCCCAAACTCAAATATTAAAACCAATGGTGTTCATAAGTGTAGAAGTGCTTTAACGTACTCAGAGGGTTAAAATTTAAATACTGACTCCAGCACAAAAATGCTATAGAAAAGAAACATAACAGAAGATAGAGCAATCAGGAGAGTGAAAAAAAAAACATGGAAAGTGCACCAGATTTAGTTATAAAATGTTTAACTAAACTGTTTTATTTATGCATGCAGCTTATCACACCTCAGCGATGCCAAAATATAAAGGAACTTGATTCCATTTACACAAGTTTCAAAATACACACCACTTCATTTTGAATCTCTTTTTTTTAAAACCTTCATATACTGTATTTTCTCAATGACAACAGCCCCCGTTTGCCCATTATGAAAAAAAGTCTATTCCTGTCAAAGGAGACAAAATCAAGTGTGTTGTTCCAGAGTGAGTGTGCCTCACGTAGAAACAAAATTTAAAAAAATAAAAACAAAATAAAACTAAAACACAAAAAAAAACCTCCTACAACACAAACTGTAAAACATGTGCCAAAATTCAGAGCAGTAGTTGTATGGCATCTTTGTGTAGTTCCATCACTTTAATAATCCTTTCTTTTTTTTTTCAAATGTTTATGAAAGGCTAAAGAGAGACAGAGCAAGAAAGTGTGAGCCTTCATGAAAGAGCATTGTCCCCAGCCAGTGCTACTGTTTCTCCAGCTCACACACATACATGAGATGGTCCTCAGGAGACTTCCCATGAGTCTTGCTCAGGTGAAGCTTAACCGCATGCTTGCTCGCAAAAGTCCGGTTGCAGAGCTTGCACTGGTACACAGCCCCACTGTCGTCGTCATCTGGGGAGGGTGACGGAGATTCGGTTGAGGGCAAAGAGGTGGTTAAGGATGAGGACAGGGAGATGGATAAGGAAGAAGGTACAGATGTGGGTAAAGAGGAGGGTAAAGGGTGGCTGGATGGGTGAAGGTTAGAGAAGAGTTTTTCAGATAGTCCTTTGGTGTGGCGTTGTTGATGATGTTGCTGGGATATCTGGCTGAGCAGCTGCTCTCCGGACAGCTTAGCCAGGTCTCGCAGACGAAAGCCCAAGTGGGATTCCAGGTGGCTGACATAGGTGGATGGCGAGCGAATCTGAGAGGCGCAGTCACTGCAGAAGAACACTGGGTGACCTGAATCCAAGTTTTTCAAGAACTTGGTGCCACCAGTTCTCCTCAGCTGGTACTTGACATTAGCCAGCCAGTGGGATATTGTAGTCATTGAGAGGCCAGTAAAACGGGAGATGTGCATTCTCTCCTGTGGGCTCAGGTCCGACATCATGTATTTGCCATCATTTGTTTGTCTCAGACTGGAAGCAAACTGGGCTTGCAAGATAAGGAGGTGCTGGGGGTTCCAGTTGGACTGGCGGCCTTTTCGTTTTTGGGCTGGTGAAACATCTTCTGTCTCCTCCTGTGTGACTCCTTCAATGTCGGAGCGCTCAGACTGGCTGGTAGGTGTGGAGGACTTGGAGACAGCCTGACTTTCTGTCAGGTTTCTCAGCATATCAGAGATATCTGAGAGGGCATTTTCCCTCAAAGGGGAGGTTGACATAAAGGAAGCTACTGCAGCTGAGGCTTTGGTCATAGTGACAGCAGAGGAGGGAGAAATTGAGGACGGTGTGGAGGTGGTAGAAGAGAGAGCCGTCGAACCCAAAGAACCACTGTTGCTGCTTTTGTCAGCATTTTTTCCTTTGGTGAGATCTATAGGTTGGTCGCTGTTTAGATGTTGCTGGTAGAAGTACCGGTCTAAGTGGTCATTATTGGTCTTTTTGGTCTGTGCTGGAGGGGTGGAAGCGGCCACTGCTGCCTTTTCTGCCAGGCTGTTGCTCATCTTGAACAGCATACTCATGGGGTCAAGGGAGGGCAGGGCGGGCTTAGCAGCCTTTCCCAGGTGGACGTTCATTACTGACTGCAGCGCGCTTAGAGGGTTGACAAATGGCTGCTCTGGAGGTGGATGGTCTGTGATGATAGCTGTACTGCCACAAAGAGAGGCAGGACGGGGGGATGTCACAGCAGTGGATTCTACTCCATTCTCCACAGACTCCTTTATGGAAACATCACCATTCGAATCTCTGTGGTTGGCTCCATTTCCATCTCCTGCTACTTTTTCCACTCCACTTGTATTCTCAGGAGTTTTACAGCCTCCTGCTCTGTTTTCTTTGGGGGACTCTCCTCGGGCTGAGTCCCCTGCCTCACTGTTACAGGGTGAGGGTGTGGTACGTCTCAGAGGAGAACCCCTCGCAACAACACTGGGCTCTCTCATTTTCTCCTCTACCTTTGCAACTTTCTCTGTCACCTTCTTGACTAGTTCCTCCATAGCATGGAAGTTATTCTTAGGCAGTGGGGAGGTCTGACGGCTGGGAGGTGAGATCAGCGGCTGGCTCTTACCAGTGGGTGAGAGAATCTCCCCTCCAGGGAACATGTATTTTAGGGGAGAGCTCTTTCCAGAGTTACCTAGAGAGAGCTTCATTATATTTGGGAGCTGATAGGCAGCATGGATACTGGGATATCCACCCCAACTTGGAGCTCCATTCTGGGCTTTGTTGATGGCTGAGGTCACTGTGTTTTCCAAAGACTTAAGGATATCAAGACCCCCCTTTGGACTTTCATCCAGATCCTCTTCAGTCAGGTAAGTGTATTTTGAAGAAATATCAAACTTCTCCTCGGCCTCCTCCTCACAACTCATCTTCTTCTCCTTGTTGAGATTGTTACCATTGTTGATAAAGGACTCTTTCGTGCATTCCTCTTCCTTCTCCTCCTTTTTTATCTCCACAACCATTGCAGTGGGAGACATACTGGTTGGAGGAGGCACTGGGGCAGGTGGAGGTGAGAAGGCTGTGGCCGCCAGGGGAACAGACTGCACCTTTTCTTCAGCTGTTGGATTGGATGTAGGGGCTTGGGTGGGTGACTCTATAATTGGTTTGCCTTTCTTAATTGCAGAGTTGGTAACTTTGATAAAGTGTCCTGTTACCATCATGTGAGCAGTTAGCTCTTGCAGCGTGTCATGGGAGCTGCCACACTCCATGCATTTGAGAATCTGTGACTTCCTGGATTCAAACTGCCAGGCATAGCTAGCACCATTCTGGTGTCCATAGCGGTTGTTAGGTGTGATGTAAGGGTTGCTGACCTTTTGAAGTATGTCATTTGAGTCATTGAGGGAGGTGGGCTTGGGTGTGGTGCCTCCATTAGAGTCCGGTGAGCTAGGGATGTCTAGGTCAATAGGGGCTCTCTTTCGGGCCGATGAGATAATTTTAGCTGCCACTGGGGTAACAGGCTCTTTCAGAGGCACTTTCTGGTAGTGTTTTGTCTTGATCATGTGGACACTTAGGTCCTGAAGGGATTCAAAGGAGTGTCCACAGTACATGCACTTCAGAACCTTTTGTGCATCCTCCTTCCCTTCCATCTCTAGCAAAGAACGCTTTCTGGGTTTTGACCACCGCTTAGCACCCTCACTGTCTGTCTCATGGTTATCATCACGGTAGTGGCCTGTCTCGTTCATGTGTACTGTGAGCTCAACTAGTGTGTCATATGCTGCACTGCAGTCCTTACAACGGAATTTACTGGCACCAGTGAATATGGAGCCATAGAGCTTTGAGCTCTGCCGGTACAGCTGGACAGTACTAAAGAGGTTAGGTTCTGTAGATGCTGCGGATACAGCCAGAGCGGGATGTTGAACCAGACCTAGTCTATTGTGGTGATTCTGTGAGGCTTGCTGGAGGGTTTTAGCCATAGCTGTCTGATGCCAGTCATAGCCTCCACTACCACAGCTACTGCTACTACTGCTACTACTGCTGCTGCTGTGACTGCGAGGAGGTTTTTCTGCAGGGGGCTGAGTCAGGTTCAGATTCAGTGTAGACCAATAGGAGTTGGTCAAAAAGGAGGTGTAAATGGCCTTCATCTTCTCCAGGCTGTCAGCCACAGACCCCGTTGCGGCTAATATGGCCTCCTCTCCACCTAATGGGGCAGCGGCATTAGCAGCCGCCATCATTACAGCAGAGGAAGATGGGGAAAGAGCATTTGCAGGGTCTTTAGAGAGGAGAACATCATCCTCATTTCTCAGTGAGGAGCTCTCAAAATCGGACATTCTGTCACTGGATTCACTCAAGTGAGACTCACTGTCCATCTCCTGACCAGAAAAGTCAGCAGCATTGGGGGAGTCATGGAAGCCAGTAGATCCTGGCCTGTCCTTGAGAAGGAAATCCTTGTCTTGACATAGGAGCTTGGTGGCAGGCTCTTCTCCTTCCTGAGCTGAGTCTTCTCCATCTAGGTCTTCATCCAACAGGGCTGCTTCCTTCTCATCTTCAGGGACGTATGCTGCTTAGGGGAGAAGGAAGAAGAAACAAAGACAGAGAGAAAGAGATTTATTACAACCGCTTTGACAGAATGTCTTACGACGGACTGGTTTCCTTACAAGGTAGGAGACTGATAGAAATTAAAAGTATTTGTATTTGTTCTTTCTTTAGATAAGACAGAGCAATCATCTAATGACATTCACAGAGTATTTACTATCATAAACTGTAATTCTGCTCTAACTTCCCACTTCTACACTGATATTGTTTTCAAATTGGAATCAAGTCACCACACCCTCCCTTTCTCCCTCCACCCCCAGGTCTTTGTTCTGTACTGCAAAAAAATCAGAGACAGCCAGAGAGAGAGAGAGATGGAGGATGGAAAGAGAAAGATGAAGTGAGGGAGAGAGGAAAAATGTCTCTTCAAACAGAACTTGCCACCTTATTCTTCTCAAGGGGCAACAGCTTGAAATTAAAACTAAATTTGAAATTAATGAAGCACATTCTGGCGGTGGCATTCGTTTCTGAAGTAATAAATTACTTGTATCAACCTCGGAGACAGCGGTTCCTGTCTGTCAATTAATATGTCTTACGCTTCTTCTGCAGACTCTAATGCATTCCCTAACAGACACACTCGCCATTTAAATTAAGCATGCATTTTCACTCATTACACTGCTCAGCCCTCGCCTCCTCGTAAATAAAAAAAATGTATGTACGTTTCCCTGCGACAAATCTCTTTCCGCAAAACCCATTTGCTTCAATTACCAAAGATTAGAAAAAAGTTTAGAGTTATTATTTACAGTTTAGCTTCAGGGAGAGGGCTTGAGGCTTTCAATTTATATTCAAATCCCTCTAGTTTAAGAATAATACAATGGAAATCATATAGAAAAAAGATGTATCAAGACAAATCACAGTCTCGCCTCTTTGTACATCTATGAATGTTTTCTTTTGTTAATAAGTCATCAAAGGGATAAAACAACACCAGATGAGATATGCTTTATGCTCATACTTTATGATTAAGGCTCTGTTTCTGAATAACAATTGAAGCACACGCTGGCAAATGTATACACAAACCTCTTCCTTGTTTTAGCAACTACACTGGCAAAGAAGATGAGCATGTGTGTAGACGTCAGTGGCCTTGTGCCTAACATTCCTTTCTGTAACAGGCCATCACTCATCTAACCTGGTATGTAAACACAGAGTGAGCCGGTCAGTGGAATGGGTGTGGTACAGAAGCACGAATGCAATCACAATGTACCGTTTTCAAAATGCACAAAGGTGTAAAAAAGGATGAAGAAAGTGTCAGATTAGGTTAGTTTATTAGCTTATTTTACAGGAACCATACACAGCACAGCTGTTGGGCTTGAATTAACTACAGTATATATCTAATGTACAGCTGTGGTCCCTCGGCAAGAAGACTTTAAAACCATGTCTATGGCAAACAAGAGAAGAGGAAATAGTAAGGTAAGTAGGTTGAAAACATTCTGCCGCGAGTTTTGTAAAAATATGGGAAAATGGGGCTTCCACATATAATACCTGCGCAACCTGCCAACCCTATTATACCACACACTTCTGCTGTTGCCACCTCCAATCTCTCACTGAGCACTGCAAGTTGTGTGTATGCGTGTGTGCGTCAAAGTTGTGTATGTGCTAGCACTGCATCAGCAGCAAAACAGAGAGGAGTCTTTGTCATTGTCAGGCCACTGGTTGCCATCGGCAATGATACGACACTGCCGTGGGATAAACAGATGCATAGAGACACAGATATCCCAGAGCCCATCACACATCATACGCACGAGCAGGCGCGCACACACACACACACACAGACACACACACACGCACGCACGCACCAGCTCTACTGTAAGTGCTGTAGCCTAACAACGCTTTGCCTTCAGGCAAGCTCAGGAGTTTCTCTGTTGAACATGCAATCTGTTCCAGCATTCAATCTTACAAAAAGGATCCATCTGAAACATCTCAAACATCTCAAACACGCTGTTATGTGCAATTTAAAAATTGCAGGATCACACGGCCCTTATCAACACTGCATGTGTTAATATTTTCTTTTATTGTACAGAAGTGCAATTATTTAAACTAACTGACAATCCATTTCAACTGCATATTTTAACATTTATGGATATAATCCAAATAGAATCTTTCAGAGCTTCCTCATCTCTCCTTGTCTCGCTCTGTCTCTCTTTCTCTCCCCCCCACCTCCTGTCTCACAGACACATCCACCCGCCTGTACATACGTGCAGCCGAGCAGACCCACATGTACATGCCATCTGTTCTGAATCAGCCAAAACGACAGCTGTTTAAGAGAACAATGCTCTGGCGGAGGAAACAGTCGAACACAGCAGCCCGGTGCTCTCATCAAGGCCAAACATCAATGTGAAATCACCTTTAAAACACGACATACACTTCAAATTAGCTGCCTTTGTGCAATAACAACAAGGTGTCTGTTTGTTTGTGTGTGTCTGCCCATCTGTGTACCTGCAAATGTGTGAAATGTATAGAGATGCATGCAGAGGAAGAGAAAATGCTATTTGCCAGCAGGATCGGTATGTGCTGAATGAAACCTTGGTGTGTAGGCTTCATCCACCTACATGGAGCATGAAGCGCACGACTGATTTCTAGACTTGTTTGAGGCAGAGGATGGTGAAATATGGGATGATTTTGGCTTTTTTCAGACTGCAGAAGTATTGGATTTGTTTCTCAGGTAGGATGTTTAGGACACATTCTCCACACTGTTATTTGCAAATGATAAAATCAGATTTGTGTGTCCAGACATCACCATCCTATCTGCATAGCTGCATCTGCGGTTGTGACCAGCAGATCATTTATTTTGGCGTCTTTCCACAGATTGTTGCCGTCCATGTTATCCTTCAAAGCGCTTTGCTAGGAGCAGCATGGATTCAGCTCAGCACTTGTGTCACTCTGGATTCAACATTGTCATTTTGTAGCGTTGCGAGTGCCGCAAAAGATGCTTTGAAATCCGAATTGACCCAGAGCATCTGGACTTGAATCTGTAGATATCCAGTGGGAATTGCCATTCAAACCACATCCAGCAGAATCGGGCGGGCAATCTGGCAATCGCCATCCACTGAAAGCTCACTGATTTCCTTACTTTTGCAACAATAAAATGTCTTATTTATATATTTTCATCCTAAAAATAAATGTATTTGTAACATATCAGAATTTATTTTACTGCAAGTCCAGTCTTTTCATGTGAACACTGGTTTCTCAGGAGTATCCCTGGAGCACCTCTGGCTACATTTGGGAACTGACTGTAATATCTGAATTGGTTTCTCACTCCGAAATTCTCCACTAAAAGTTGACACAAAAATGGTTTTTGCTGTGAAAGGAGTTCAAGATGGGGAAACGGTCTCCGCATAGTGCATTTTATTTTTGCAGTTAATGCAGTCAAATGATTCTGCGACATAATTTGTTGTGTGAAACAAAGGGAAGGCAGAGAAAGGAGACGTGAATAAATGTGGCACAGGGACCGAGGGAGGAGAAGAGATGGAGGAGGAAGAGGAAGAGGACGAGGAGGAGGGAGCCAGGTCTTGGAAGTCAGTCAAGACCGGGGCCACACACACCAACACGCAGAGATGATCCCCAAGGCCACTGGCTTAGGCCCAGACTGTGAGGTTCACAACACCATGACCCAGGATACTGAGATAAATACGGAGAAACTCAGTCACACACACATGCACACGAAACCGCTGGAGTAGAAGGAGTCCGGGCCAAACACACCAGGTATGCAGGTGCTCTTTTAATTAGTAGAGAGAGAGATAGAGAGAGTTCCAGATGAATTATCAGCAGGGTGGAAGACGTGGTTTGATCTCATTTTCAGGAAAACAGGCTGGGTGAGACTGCTGATTTTGAAACATAGGCAAGCAAGCAAACACCACCGTAGTTTCTGGGGGGAGCTAGAAGGGCTTGAAATGATTCTTGACATCTGAACAAAATTACAGATCCCTGCTGTAATAGTTACTGATTCTAATAAGGAGCCATCAAATTGAAGTAAATGGAAATTTGGATTTACAGTCCTTTTTTAAAAATACTGGAGAATACTTAGTTATGAGGCTGAACAACAAGTGTAGAAATGAAATGTTCTGATTATTATTAATAGAAGTTTTTAGTCTTGGTTAGCAGCTTAAAAAATAATCTGAGGCACTCTGATTTTTGTTTTTTAAATCCCTTCAGTAATTTATGGATAAACTAATATTTTTATTCAGGTATTAAAAAGAGTATCTGATTGTGTGTTCTCTTACTTTTATTCTTCCAACATTATTGTTCTTCGTGCATTTTTTTTCCTTTCTTTCTTTCTTCATCTCTGCGTTCCTGTCTGTGCGGAAACGCTGGTGCACTCTGCAGATGTTATGAAGTTAGGAAACAGTTTATCATGTTTATATAACCACTTAGCATCCGATCAGACACACACCACATCGGCGTCTGTGTGTTTACACTTCAGCTTACATCATACAATATCAGTGTGTGTGTGTGTGAGACAGAGTCACAGAGAGACAGACTGTCCACATCAGTCTCACGCAGAACAACATTATAAAGACAAAACTGATTTAAAAGCAACCCTCTTCCAAATTTTCTCACGTTCTCTATGTGTGTGTGTGTTCATACACATTTGTGTGTAACACGAATCCACTCCCCTGCCATTTCCCACTTGATGACATCCTATAATCTCCACCCTCACCTCCCTCCCTCATTTCTATCCCTCCCCAATCACCAGTGCAACCCACGTTAATGAAGTTAATTGAATCTGAGATCGATAATGCTTAATTATTGTGATTTGACATGCACAGACAAATTGGTGGGATGGTTTCTGTGTGTGCGCGTGTGTGTGTGTGTGTCTGCGTGCATGTGTGTGTGCAGCGAGGGTGATTAAAGGGGCATGGCTGTCTGCAGTGAGTGCCCTGGGACTGGCGAGGCGTGCCATTGATCCCAAGAGGTGTTTGATCGACCCAGATGCCTGACGAATGGGGCTGTTCCTTCAACCAGTTACACGACTTACTAGACTTGTATAATAGTTACGGTATCATTGGAATATGACACTAATTTGTTTTCCATTGGCACTGCAATGTTGCTAAAAAAAAAATCACCCCACATTCTGTATAATGAGTCATCTGAAAACCATCAGTGCAATCCTGTAGGGAAACTTTCTAGTGCCTGCAAAACTAGCATTACAGTTCTTTTTACTAGCTTTAATGTTTTAAATCTTCATTTATTTTCAACTTTAGAAATATTATTTATTAGTAATATTTATTTTGTAAGTGCAATATATCATTTATAGATGAAATACTAAACTAAATTATATATATATACCTTATTAATACATGGTTTTATGTGTTTAATTTGAACTGATTGTACGATCGGCGGCCTGAAAATGTGCTTTAATCGGCTAGCTGCTAAATGAGTGATTTTGTCCCTACTTGTGCCTACTTACTGATGGGGAGTCACAATTTTATTCCTCATTTTAGCAAAACTCCTTGTTGAGGAAATTTGACCAAATAACTGTCGTTACTACTTTACAATGGTTATCAGGTATGATGCTGGTGCTTGAACCAATCACAACAAGGCGGCGAGGTGCTGTGATTACTTCTTTCTGTTATCAAGGTGGGTAATATTTTGTTTGCTCCACCAGTTAAATACAATCCCTCCTCCAAATGATGCAAAAACCTTATGAATGTCCAAATAATAAATGAATAAAATAATTTGATGTTATTTCAAGATATAGTGTAAATCATTGTGTCACACGTAGGTTGTATGTTAGAAGTTTGTCAAATTGTCAAATACTATCATATAGAGATTACGCAAACTTAGTTTGATCTTTACCAGCTATTATTATGTATCCTATTTCCATAATTGTGGTTACATACTTATGTTGTTTTCTTTGTTTATTTGCTATAATCCTCAAAATGTGTTTTATACTTACATTCTTTTCTTCTGGTCTGCATCAATATGTACTGTGTACAGATTATTTTTTATGTGGAAGCTGCGTACTGATAAGTAGTAATGACCAGGTTGATAGTGCAAAATATGTAAAATGCCATTCAAAAAAAGCTGCGATAATATTAGCATATACAGCACATAGTGGCAGTGGTGTTAGCAAGAGAGAGGAGGAGGATGAGAGAGGGGAGATTAGATTTGGAGTGGCAACAGTTAGTGTGTCTGTCTTTGACTGCAGCAGCAGCAACAGCAGCATTACAACACATTGAAATACTGTGATTATTCAGAGACACAGATACTATTGCAGTACGCTGGTGTATGTCCACAAATGTTTGTGTGTTTGTGTGTATGTGTGTGTGTGCGTGCGCCGCGCATCTATGAACTGTGTTAGACCGGCTAATCATCTCACCATGCCACTCAGCTCGGGAGCTCCTGACAGTGTATTTACATGCTGCTGTTACAATGCCAATACAAGAGTATGTCAGGGCTAAAGAGCTTCTGACAAACCCACTGATGCGTGTGTGTGTGTGTGTGTGTGTGTGTGTGCATGTGTGCTGTATTTATACATGTGCAATATTTATTTTGCAAAAGAGATACATTTTGTACAAATCACATGCAGCACTGTATGAAAGTGTCAAATCTGCACGCCAATTAATTATCAAGTCAGTATTCCCAGCTATGGCTGACTCCTGGCATCCTAAACCCACATGAGAGAGGTGAATATTTTACACCCTCACACACATACATATATTACCCCCCCCAACACACGCACACACACTTGCCATCAGTAGCAGCGAACCTCTATGTGACCTCTCTCTGACTGTAAAGCTGCTAGCTAATTATAGAGTAGCTGTAAAAGAATACGTGAAACGGCATAAAAACATACAGATTACTATCGTACTTTAATACCATGTGTTTAAAAGTTTTAAAATGAAAGAGAAAAAAA
>NW_007577887.1:708274-726707 GCF_000690725.1 Stegastes partitus
AAAATGTCTGAACTCCAATTGTTTCTGTACACATTAAGAAGAAAAAGAAAAAAGTTGATCACTACAAATTTTCTATTATAAATAGTAAAAAGGACAAATAAAGGAAGACATTTCAGTAAGGCTTGCTTCATATCGCTACCCAAATACTATGCCTGCATATATATATATATATATATATATTTAAAAAAACAAAAAAACATCTACTTCTAGATGGTTTTATTGTAGAAAAAGGGCATTGGGCAATACCTTTGAACTGCTATGAACTACAAAATGTATTACATTAATACAGAATCATATGCTTGTTACAATATATTTCAACATTTGCTGTGAAACTCAAACAAACCTAGTATGAATTCTTTTTTTTAAAAGAGGAAGTTGCTTGGAGAGAGTGGTTCCTATTCACAGGTTTGATGGCCAATGTCTTGTTGCTGAAAATGAACCCCTGAGCAAGTCTTTGGGGGGAAAAGCTGAAAACATCTCCACCATGTTCTCTACATGATATGCATGTATCCGTGATGTCTACGAACACGTCAGCCTCTCACATCAAACCATTTCACCACTGCACCGTATCATGTCACAAAAATGTCCAGACCCATGTTACACTTTTGTACAACTTACACACACACACACACACACACACACACACACACAGACCAACTTGATACATACAGTATCTGTGGTACTGGAGACACATAACTGTGATTTGTGACAGCTGTGTGCAGGACATCATGTGACAGCTGTACACACACACACACACACACACACACACACACACACACACACACATATACACACACATCTCCGCAATGTAAAACAGACCGTTCACCATGTCTGGCCTGCCTTGACACAGGCCACAATTGATTAGTGTGATTTACAACATAACTCCCACACACACAGACACATAGTACACACACATATGCAGACACTTGCTGTCAGTATGTGTGCGTTTGCATGTGTGTGATCTTGTGTATATGTTTGTGTGTGCTGGTCAGCATTTGTATCAAGCCTGTGGAATCCATAAACACTGTGTCTTGTCAGGATTATGTCCAACGATGTTCCCTCTTTGACAGGAAGACACAAGTTTTCTCTCTCTGTCTCTCTCGTACATACACACACCATTACTCTGACTCATCTCAACAAAGCTGTTTATAAAAATCATTGACATTGAGCTCTCGTGTATGTTTTTAATTACAGCAAGAAAAACTTTTCAACGAGATCGCTCTTTTAGCAAAATCTCCCAATCTCACGGTGTTTAACTAAAAAAAAATCTAAGTATAGGAATAACTCATATATTCTGTGTCAGAGGAAACAAACAAGCCAAAATAAAGAAAGAAAAATATCGCACACAAAGCCACACTGAAGCCCCAGAAAACAGTGTGTCACATTAATCCTGAGAGATCCAGAAAGGTTTTAGGTTGCGAGGAAACGTGACAACACTAGCTTTGCACTACATGTTATAATCTGATGTTTGGGATGCTGATGACCTACAGATTTCATTGGAAAGATGAATTTAATTTGAGAGGAGAAGGAAAAAAAAAAGCAATGTTGTTTAATATAGCTTTTATATTTCAAAGAGTGCTGCAAGTATTTTTAATTTTATGCTTTGTGCACTACCAAACAAAACTATCTCATAGCCAATGCTCATTAATTTTAATATACAAATATTTACATCCTCCATGAAGTTACCAAGAGTTAAAGCCTTGGGATGCTCCATAATTTCACAGTGAGTTTAACTTTGACTCCCGCAATCATTTTTGTTGTTATTTCAAATAATAGATATCTCATTTCGCCTTCGTTCCAGAGTGACACAGCTTGAGTTTCCCATGATGGAAGCGAGAGTGGGTGAATCCATCAATCCTAATCGCTTAAATTCTTGACTGAGCTATGTAATGGTTGCTTTGGCTTAAACCATGTGGTGACGAGTCATACGGCGCAGCCAAGTGAAATGAAGCCCATATGACATAAGGGAGTTATTTAACACACATTATTGATTATTTTTTTCTTTTTTTTTTGACTGATAAAAGTTCAGGAATGTTCAGAAAACTCCAGAAACACTTGTGCATGGTCATAGTATAACCAGTATCATATTTCACTCAGGGTTTTCTAGAGGTGGATTTTTCAGACGTTAGGGGAGAAAAAAGGAAACATTACGATTCTACTTTTAAATATGAGCACAAATGTTTCAGAAAGATTGCTTTCATACAGTAGCAGAGGTATGGGGAGACTGTTTAACACCCAAGCTTATAATGGTCAATGAATCAATAGCTACATGTTAACCAATCAAGTGTCTATTGACTGGGTTATAAGTGCTAATGAAAGGCACACACACACACACACCACCTTTCTCTCTCTGCTTCCCCATCTGTGGATTGTTCATGATAATATATGCCAGTGTTCCTTTAAATAATCTGTATTCTTTCATTTACTTCAATAAAAACAGAAACTTGTATTTTTCTGTGTGATGGTTAACAGACAGAATGTGTGCGTGCGTGCGAGTGTGTGTGTGTGTGTGTGTGTGTTGGAGGGTGGAGTGGGGGTTGTTCAGCGAGACTGAATATAACCTGGGGCAAGGCTCGAGGCTAAATCATTCCTGGAAGAGTGACAGGAAAGGTAGAAAGCAAAATGTTAAATGCTGACTGATGCCCCGTCTGCTGCATCCATCTCTGCTGCTGTGCTTCTCTCTGTTCCCCTGGTCTCTGTATTTCTATAGTTATATGTTTTCCTCTCGCTCTCTCTTCCTAAACGTCGCCAGAGTCGCTGCAGGTAACTGTGCTACTCGTTTAACTGCATTTCTCGGCAGCATGTTGTTTTTCTGAATCAAATAGCTTTTTAGCAGTGAAGCTCTTGTAGTGATCAAGTTGTGCAGCAGTGTCCGAGCACGCTACATTTCTCTGGGCATGTCTTCAACAACAAAAATAGCGTTAGCTTTAGTGTAGGGAGGTTTCATTTAATTTAGACCAAGTTCTAACTGAGATCACTGCACTTTCCCTGAAACTCTCCAAACACTACCTCAAAAAATCTGTCAATCTGTTGAGCCTTTATGTATCTTCATTGCTACCTTCAAGTGTTCATCTAGACGGCAAACTATGTTAGAACAACATGCTGTATTACAGGAATCTGCCTAAGATACACTTCATTTTCCTAATTAAATGAATCAAGGATTACCGGTGATGTCCAAACAAACATACCCAATATACTCCAAGAATGGACAGTGCAAAAGTAAGTAACGGTATTATAGTTGTAAGACAGGCGAGTTATTTATTCTGTATTTCATTATCAGCTAAACAAGAGTTGTACAAGTGGTTTTAAAACCCCTTGTACAACTCTTGATTTAGCATATTACCTGGCCACTGAACAAGAACGAGGGACTTCAGCTGCACTTGAGATTGTTTTTGGAAATGATTTAGCAATACAAAACTGTCAGCCTAAGTTGTAATTTTCTGGTGATGATGATAGCGGTCAGGAAAACTTCTTATATCAGTCATGCTATATTGATAACTATTTTCACTATTTAAAACTACAATGAACTATATTTAGCAGTGTGATGGAATTGCACTTGTATACACAGTGGAAAGCAGCAGGCTGTGGTGTACAGGCTGGTAGGATGGGATGTAGCCATGAGCCATGGTGGCAGCACTGTACCTGACTGCAACCGATTCAAAATAGAGAAAACCAGTGTTGCCGGGCAGTGACTGCTCACTTTCTGAAAGCACCTTAAGGTTACAAGCGACACCCAGTAGAACATGTACCATACAAAGGTCTCAAGTCCTCAAACATAAGAAGACAAACATTCAAAATTCTACTAAAAAGCTTCAAAAAAGAACGTTGCTGAAGAGAACCTGCAAATTCTGAAACATTGATGCGTCACACATGTATTTAACTTGACAACAAAGAACATGGATGCAATCAGCACCGTTTGAAGGTGGGCAGCCAAGGTTTATGTCACTAATTCAGTGTTTGTACAAAATAAAGTCACAATGGACCTCCTGTTCCAAAGTTATGAAGCTGACTAATGGTCGGTCAGAAGAGTGGTTTTGCAAAACAATGTGAAGTTTGACCTTCGACACAATACAAAATGTCATAACTTCATCATTTATCCTATGAGACAACTGTATTAAAATTTATCATAATGAAGGTAGGAATTCTTGTGTTGTGTCCAAAGACATGTTCTGAGGGGTCACAGTGACCTTTGACCACCAAATCCTGATCAGTTCATCTTTGAATCCAGGAAGACATTTGTGCCAAATTTGTCCCTCAAGTCATTCCTGAGATATCGCATTCACAAGACAACCAGAAAACATGAAGTCTCTGACCACAGCTGTTGCTGGCATGGAGACGTAAAAACCAGGATAACAAATTATCGGCTACAGCTTTGAGACCATTCATGACACCATAAAACGAGCCTGATATGTGAGTACAAAATAATCCCTTTGTGCCTTCCTGTTAGTCTGTCCATCTATCTATTGGTCTCCATCTGTGTGTTTCTCCCCCATGCTGTTGTTATGTCTCAGAGCGTAGCCGGTTGTACGTACGGAACGTTTGGTTCCACTGGTGTGCTAGCTCTGTATAAACTCCAGATAATAAATGGTGGTGAGAAAATGAGGGACGTCAAAACACACGAGAACCCAGCCTGGGAGATCAAAGATACGACACGGAGGGGAAGGCTAGAGATCCTGTCTGATTCTTCACCAGTGATGCACGTATGAAAGCTTGCACTGCAGTGCATGCAACTGGAATGCTTGAGCATGTAAAGTCAAGTAAAGTCAGACGCACACTAACACAAGCTTGCAAAAAACGTAAAAATGCAAGAATGGATTGACGATACACGCAAAAATTTTATCTAGAATCTTCAATTTTTAAGTCAGATTATTGCATATTTGTTTAAAAAATAAAAATCTGCCAATAAAATGTAAAAAAATACTGTCGTGAGATGATTTCATCTCAACCAACGTATTTGTAGAAGAAAATTAGCGTTTTTTGGTTTTCAGGAGAAGCATGATTTGAAAAGTAAATGAGACCGGGATGGGCAGGGAAACTAAAAATGTGACCAATAACGACACGCTTTACATTTTTTTTTTACCACCTAACTTAACCTTCATAAGCAAATTAAAAAAAACATTTTAAAAGTAGAAAGTGTTAGTTACATATAGTTTTGGAACCTAGTTGAATTGAAGCGGACAACAGCATGATTAACACTGAAAAGGCAGAATATGCTGTTTAATGGATTCATTTAGGGATTTCCGGATAAGTGTGGTTGGTTTAATAAATTGAAAACAAGATAGTTTATATGATAGGTTGTCGTTAGAAAACAAATGTGTTCACAGATGTTTTGAGGTGAAAAGTTTGCCATCAAAGAAAGAGGAATAAGACCTGATTAATCCTAAAAACGTGGATAAAAAGAGCACACGGGCATTTGTGGTGTTTAACTTTTTTCTTTTTTTTTTTAAAGATAGAAAAAGTAACGGAGATAGCTGGGTATAGGATGAAAAAAGAGAACCTGATAGAGAAGTTCAACCTGTGGCCACTGTGTCACCTCCTGACCAATCATCTGAGAGGTGTGCAGGGAGTCATTCTGAAACCGTTCAACAAACACCTCCTGTGAGGCATGCCGATGACTTCATGGTTTATCTGGCTAAACTTCTTTTCTGTGATTGTGTTTTCTCCTTTTTCTCCCACTTGCATGGTTAAACTATCCAAAAAAAAACCAAATGCCAAAAATATTTTGAATATTGATAGAGCAGATGGCTGTCACTCAGTCTGTTCTCTGTATATAGCTGTGCAAGTTCAACTGGAGGTGACAGATTAATCCACAACAGTTTGAAGAGCTCTTTCATTCCCTCTGCCAGGCCTTTTTCAAAAATCCTTTCTCTTGTTTTTCCAGCCCATCTCCTCCTAATTAATTAAAGCAGTGCCACCGACTACCAGGAGAGCCTGTTTTATCAGCACTCACTCATTCCACCTCTCCTCGTCTCCCTGAGTGTTTGAGGGAGGGAGAGGAGGGGTCAAATACAAGATTGTTACAAGTAAGGTACAATCTTAACAACGCTAGAACGTTTGCGCGTGATACCGCGAAGAAGCAGTGATAAAGAAAGAGTGCTCTTCCTCTCACCTTTTTTTCTACCCCCAGCTCTCCCCTCCTCCTCCTCTTTTCCCGGGCAAACCCAGGACCAAGTACCAGCAAGGGTCATATCTTTTTAATTATCTTTCCCCGCCTTTGATTAATTATTCGGCGTGACAACGGCGCGTTGGTAATGCTTTTCACCTGCCGCCGCTGACTGACGGCCCCTCTGTCGAACTCAAAAGCAAACAGCTGCTGCCATGATCGCCTAGCAACCGGCCAGAGATGGATGAGTAGGAGAGATGGATGGCCACAATAAATCACCACGTCTGCCTTGGTGCTATAGAAACCTGGGAAGAGTGAGAGAGATGGAGGGCAAGAAAAGAGAAAGGGAAGGCGGGAGCATACCAAAAGCCCACAAAAATGTAATTGTTCTTATTTAAAATAGTTGTGTACACGTGGAAGGAGTTTTGATGAGGAGAGTTTGTTGCAGTGGTTTGGTTTCCTCCTCCTCTTGAAAATGGGGAATAATTTGACCAAGAACCGCTCAAATGGTACATCAGATTATCAATAGTGGGTCATAGGATGGATTAAGACCGTACTATAGTTTGCTGTGAATAGTTTGCAGTATGGACAAAAAAAGTTTTGTATCAAACAATAGCAATAGATAACACAGACTGTTGACCACCAGATCAAAACAGAGTTACAAAAAGTAAAAGCTGGAATCCACCACTTGCAACAGTGCAAAAGTAGATTTAAAAATTAGAATTTTTGTTTTGTTAAAAATGTCTTCTATAGAAGCTTTAGTGTCAATAAAGCTTCTTCTACCTTCCCTTCCCTTTCATAAAACTGAATTGGATAAATTCTTCAACATGTACATGAACAGTATAATACTAGCTGTATAATCCATTCCAGCTCTTGTTTCTCACTGTCTTCTGGCATGTTTGTCAATCTAAGTAGCACTGCATCAGAATGAACCCATCCAACCACTATGTTCTAACGCACTGTATATGCAAGAAGCAGTGGTTCCTAAAGTCAGCACTTTTAAAGTAAGAAGGACATTCCTTTCATCTTCAACCCACCAGTATTTAAGATTCTTATGTTTTTAGACAAGTTCTGTCATCACTTCCCTCAGAACTTTGGACTAATAATTAAAGGAATGCATGAAAGCGTCCAGGAGCAGCACTGGGCTGTAAGGCTGTGAGGTGAAATTGACCACTGGCCACGGTCTGAATTGTCCGTCATGTGACGACTGACTGGCCCAAACACACTTTACTCCCAAGTACAATAAAACACGTCCCACGTCTATGAAAAAACGTCATTCTTTTTCCAGATACTCCAAAATAATTGTTTCTATTATCCAAACATGATTCATTAGGTGTACCAAAAGTTCAAAAAGCTGTTTCCAATAACTGTAGTGTCATTGCCAATCAATCAATGTACACCAATAAAAATGCTGGACTAAAAAGAAAAGACAATGAAGACAAAAAAAAAAAGAATAATGCACCAGAATCTGAGAAATCACCTGGTTTATTTCACGCGTAGTTCTTGTCAAAACTTGAGCACCGATAATTCAATTCGATATCAGGGTACGTGGTGAAAGTAGGAACCAATGTAGCTTTTTCAGCCTCTAGCAGAGATGAGGACCAGGTCTGACTTTAAAGGATTTCTATACAACTAAACAGCATTTAGTTGAGCAAAACATATTTTCTGCCATAAGTCTAAGAATAATTCCAGGGTGTGGGCCCTGGTCCCATAAGAGAGGGTCCTGTTACCCTGCTACTTCTTTACGCAAACTTTGTGGTTTCTTCAAACTTCTTTCCAACTATGTCACTGTCTTACCAATCAGGCAGAAAATGTGCTTGTCTAAAAATGAAATTACGTTTTGAAACTCTAACTGAGAATGCAATTTAGTTGAAAAGGAACATAATTTTTGGGACACAGGATTGTGTACTCAGAGAGCAGCTGAGAACAAATGCATGCAGATGCTACAAAATAAAACTCTGTGGACCTTTACTACTACATTTGTTTTGCTTTTCTTTCCTAATGTTAATGGTTACCCTACAAAAGTTTTGACTTTCGATTTGGAAACGCAGCACATTTACTTTTCCACATGTACTTTTTTTCCTGCCTAAACCTTTTTATTTGAACCGTGGGATATTATTTGCCCACCACCACTGGCATCCACGTGGCTCTAGGCTGACAGACAAGACAAAACTAATATATAACTAATAGTTTTTAACCTTCCACTGGATCAGCCTCTACTAAATCGTGTACAGCATTTTATTGTGTAGTATTTAGTGTCTACAGCATTTTATTTTGCAGTGTTTGGTGTCTACAGCATATTTTTTTCTAGGATTTATGTTCCTTTCCTGTACTGACAGTAGAACTGTCCTGAGAGCGGAGCCTCCATCAGACGTGTATCCACAGCGGAGGAGTGCAACCAGACTGTCTGGTTAGTTTCTCACGTACATCCATTATGAGGATGCTACAAACATACAAAGTTATGCAACTTCACACAATGTAAAATATATATTTTTTAAATGTGCTTGCTTGTCTCTCTGTGTAGCCCTGTGATAGACTGGTGACCTGTCCAGGGTGTCCCCTGCCTTCGCCCTAAGTCAGCTGGAATAGACTCCAGCCCCCCCTGTGACTCTAGTGAGGATTAAGCGGTGTATAGATAATGGATGGATGGATGATACCCTCAGGTAATGTGAATGTTATTGTATATATGAAGGTACATAACCTTGGAAAAGAACATGAGACGCGAGAAGTGTTCATCCATCATTAACTCCAACTTTTAAACTTTCAGGACTTTTTTTTTTCCTATTTAGACCTTCAATCCCTCTTTTACATGTTTATTTGCGGCAGAGTTTCAGTCACTTCTTCTTCTCACTTTGCTGTAATTTTCCTCCCTTTGTTGCGACCCAAACTGTCCACCCTGTCTGTCTGTCTCCACCCCCCTTCACCTGCCATGTCCTCACACTCACACACTCGTAGCTGTAGCTCAGGTTACAGCTCTGTAGCGATCCAGTCTAAATAATATAGCAGTGATGAATGGCGGGGCCAGATTCATATCCATCAACGGGCTCTTTTTTTAAGGAGCATCCATCTTCCATAAGGCCTCCCTTTGAATCAGGGAAAAGTGAAGAGAGAGTGAGAGACTGCACTATCCAAACCCATGGGAGAGACTTGCGAGCGGTTGTGAGTTTGTGTGTGTGTGTGTTAGATAAGACATCATGACTGATACACGCCTGCAAGCAACCCCCAAGACACACGAGCACAGGAGAGAGACATACACAGATTGTTATTGACACACAAACACAAATGCATGCCTGCACACGAATCAAGGAGATTAATGGAGGTATGCTTTACAATCTATACTTACTTATGATGTGAAATGTGAGTAATTGCGTGTAAAATACTATTTAAAGTTGCTGTATCAATATCACACTCGCACACATTTTCTTTTTCCTCATCACCCATAGGGGATAAGAGAAGCAGCCGGGCCAAAACATCGGCGAAACCAGTCCAGCCGATTCCTTCCTCTGCTTCCCCCAACTTCTCACACACTCACTCACTCATTCAACCAATAATCACCTCTTTCTCTCTGTTTCTCTCTCTCCTCTTCACTCTTCATCCCTTACTCCCTCCCTCCTTCCCTGGAGGACCTCAGAGGCAGAAGGAAAGACTGCCCTACACACCGAAAACACACATATGGGCTTGTATACACACACAAATGTGCATGCACACGGCGCTATGCACTCCCACACACACATGTGAGGCCCTGGCAAGGCCCTGTTTGATAAATGACACACGTCATTGTGTCAGGAGAGAAGGGTGGGTCTGTGATGTATGGTGCGGACGATGAGAGGGGGAAATCGACTGTTTGGCAGTGAGACGGTGCTCGTCTACTCGCTGCTCTCCTCCTCTGGTTTCTGGAAACCTCCGAACACATGCAACAAACATGGATCCACAAAGACACTTAAAACACACACACACACCACATCAGTGCACGGTCTAATATGCAAGCGCACTCATACATGTGTTCAAACCAGTATCAGATATTTGGTGATTTTTTTTTTTTTTTTTGTTGCAAGAAGGCAAGGTTGCCCTGATTTTCCCTCTCAGTTTCTCCTCTTTCTCTCTGCTCTCTCTTTCTTCGCATGCCTCTTTTCTTCCTTTTATTTCAAGCCCTTTGCGTTCCCTGGCTGAGTTACAGAGAATAGTTCATTGAAGAAAAATAAAAAGAGAAGAAAAGGAGAGAGAAGCGACTGCTGGATGTGGGCAGGCAAGCGGTGAGGGGGGGTGCAGCGATATCAATCACGGTCCCGTTTGGCAACAGAGATACTAGTATTTCAAATAAAACAGCCAAACCTAGACAAATAGCCTTAACATGGGGCTGTAACCTGAGCACCCCCCCAGCACCACCCTGAAACTTCTCATAAAGTGGAGAAACAGAGAGAGGCTTCAGCTTTGTATTTCTTTTCTGCCCCTTTTCCTCGCTGACTATCTTTCTCCTGCCTCTTTTCTCTTTTTGTCGCTCGCAGGCGAGGTGGCTGACATCTGCAGAGTGCATTTAAAGAGAAAAAAATGTGTCAGAGGAGTGTGATGCACTCTTTTGCACGCATGCACACACACACACACACACACACACACACACGCACACACAGGCGGCCCCCCTTGCTCGGTTTCATTAGCTCACTGGCAGGGTGGCACTTCTCAAGCTCATTACTGAGGAAGGATTTATGGCGCGGCAGCCAGTGGCGGAGAAAAGGCATCTGTCAATAATTGCAGGGAGCAGCAACTCCCATCTCCACCAGCTTTGAAATCTCATTAGGTATGCAGTTATCAGGCATAAAGATCAAAAACATTACTCAGCTCCGACAGAAACCGACCAAGAAACATTAATTAGCAACAGGCCCTCACAGTATAAAATAAAACAGCCTTCTTCCCCACTCCTCTCATCTCTCTCTTTTTTTTTTCTCTCTCTCTCTCTCTCTTTTCAGCATGGTCGACTCTCTCTCTGTCTCTCCCTCACCTGCCTCCTTGCTCTTAACCCTCTTGGAAAACACAAAAAAACACACATCTAGAACGAATTCGCTGCCTTACACAAGCATTTCCTACCACACCCTTGTAAGACCAGACCATATCAAACCATGCATTTCCTGGTTGACTCATAAACCTTCGGATCACACAAACACGCGCAGTTGTGGTGTCGTAGAGGGTGAGAATAATTCCCAGCATCTGAAACTGATCACGGCACGCAACGAGAAGGAGAACACGGAGGCCAAGGGCATGTCAGAGTGTATCCACTCACCGGCCACTTTATTAGGCACACCTGTGACATCGTGTGCAATCCAATGCAACAGCTCTGTCGTGCATTCTGCTCTACTCGAAGCTTCTACAGCTTTAGTTGTTGTTGATGTTGTTCCTAAGGTAATGATGCCATTTTATTTTTCTAGTTACGGTCACGGTGGGTGGTGGGTTTTAAAGTGTTCCTAATATTTTGTCCACCTCATTACCATACACGAGGGGGGGCGAAATAATAGGAACGCTTTTAAATGCAATGCAGTTAAGCACACCCCCGCCCATTATGACCTCAATAATAAAGTACAATCATCTCCTTTCTGGTGACATCAAAATAAAGCTGCAAATGTAGACACTTTTGTAAAAGTAGAATTTGAGGAAGAGTTGCTGTTCTATCAGACTGGATTAGATTTCATAGATGTACCTAATACAAATAAAGTGGCCGACGAGTTTATATGTGTATGTGTGTGTGTGTGTGTGTGTGTGTGTGTGTGTGTGAGAGTGTGTGTGCATGTGAGGAGAGAAGAGGAAGGCGCTGTCAGCCTGAGAAGGATGTCAGCCCGGGCTGGCCCTGATTACCAGGGCCTCAGACGGGTCCTCACTGGCTCCCCTGCCTTTCATCACAGCCACCGTCGCCGACACACATGCATACACACACACACACACACACTCACACACACACAAGACTGATGGCTGCCAGTCTCGTCGAGGTTCAGCTAAAGCCTCCGTGGGAAAGGGAAGCAAAGCGTTGTGATTGTGTGAGTGTGCACACAGACACACACATACACACATTTTGCAGACAAGGCGACCCCCGCTGAGGGTAAGAAGAAACCCCGACCTGGAGCCAAGCCCAGATGACACTCAAAAGATGCACACACACACACACAGACACACACACACACACACACACACACACACACACCTTGTCTTGACACTAACTCATCCTCCAACTGGGCCTGCAGTTTCTTAGTCTCCATGAGCCCCTTCTGCAGACACACACACATTATCCCTGTCTGCTGAACATGACATGGAGGATAATACGCTGTACAATGCCATAAAAATGTAACATAAACAGAAGCTGGAAACAGTATCATCTACTTGATTGACTATTCAAAAAAAAGCTATCCACTTCTAAAGATGTTTTAAACCATAATTTAAACCAAGTATTTGATGATGATGACTGTGTTCCTGTTTGATTTTAGGACATATTCTCATGTTTTCTTAATAAAGCAGGTCTGGTTTATAGCCTGCTATAGGATTCCTGTAGTAAATACACATATATCTGGCTTGTGTCAGCACAGGAAACGTTTGAGTGTGTGTGTGCACAGATCTCAGTCCATTCACTAAATTTCCTGTTTTAGCTGTTTTCCCAGGGTGCCTCTGTGTGGGCCCATCAGCCAATCAGACCTCACAGGGAGGGGATGTTTGTTGGATTAGGACCAATAACGTTTGATCTCTATTATTACATTTGAAGCCGGTTACATAGTATAACAATGAAAATGGGGAAGCAACACAGAGTACAAATCTATTCAATTCCAGTACTTTGTAACTAGTGATTTAATAAGCCAGAAACATTTTGACACTCAGTATTTATTGAAACATTCAGAACTTACATGCATCCCACTGTGCATTTACGTGTTTGCCATTTGCAGTATTTGGATAGAGTTTATATTGTAATGAGTCACCGAATAAGTAAAAAGCACAACAGTTGTTGAGCCAAAGTGTTGTCCATTAGAAATAACAAGACAAATTTTCCTAACAAGTTTCCGTTTTGACGCTGAGACTGTCTCGTGTTATTTATGATTTGATTGTAACTTAGTGACAGAAATAATTAAGCATTCAGCATTTCATTACATATACTTATTTTTTGTATACTTTTTTTTCTACATTTCATTTTTTAAAATGTTCATTTTACGCATCTTGGAGTTATTATTCTTTCCTGCACAATAACCTTTTACTTAAAGAGTTTCAATGTGACAATTTGTTTATAGTATTTTTGAACTCCTCCTCAATCCGAATACTTAATTCACAGCTACTTTCAGAAATTACTTCTACTTTTTGTGCTAAATTTATAGGTTCATCACAAAGAGCAATATAATTAACATCTTCTAAAGAAACACAAGTCATTTCAAATAAATAAATAAATAAAAATCTTTCTTTTTCTTCTTCTGCTTCTCCCTTTTGTGATGGAGTCTCGGGGAAATAACTTATATCAGCATGCACACGAGATAATGACAGATTTTTTTTTTAAGCTAATATTGCGTGACTGCCTTAATTCTTCAGACAGCAACCGTCCACAAAAATATACATAGTTGCATCTGATATGCATTTGTTATTCATAACTTCATACCAAAGCAGTCCTTGCACCCACCCGTCTACAGGCACAACCCACTGCTCTCTCCTCTCAAAATAATCTTTGGGGAGGAAGGGGAGAACAGGGAGTGGATAGACAGAAGAGAGAGGGGGAGAAGAATTGGGGTGGGGGGTAGAAAAAAAAAAATGAGGAGAGGATGCAGCCTTGTGAGCCAATTTAAGAAATAACTGCTGATGCATCAGCTATTGACTGTTTGAGCGCTCGTGATAACGCTCAAGGCGAAACTGGGAGCAAAATGACAGCATCAACTGCCTGCAATAAAGTGCAGTGCGCCAGACCAAGGGAGCTCTAATTGACAGCTGTCAACCTAATGGGAGCCATGACGGAAGATTCTGGGAGAGGGAGGAAAAGAAACACTGTTTATAAACCATCAGCCACTTATCCTCAAGGAATGGAAGGGCGGGAGGGGGGGGAGATATGAGGGAGCTCCGGCTCCTCTCCTTCCATCCCTCCCCTCTTGCTCTGTCTCACTTTCTATGATTGTCATTTGTCTACTTGCTTGCTTTTTCATTCATTCCTACTTTCTCTTGCCCGTGCACATAATCATTTTTACAATCTCATTCCCTTTCTGTCTTTCCCTATGATAGAATATTTAACTATGCTACAATTTTCCCTCTTTATATCTCCTCTCTCTCTCTCCCTCTCTTGGTTCATTGTAGCATAGTGGGGCAGGAGCTCAGAGAAAAGCAGAGGAAGGCCATAACAAATCACAATGTCAGTTAGCTGCCTGGGAAAGACTCACTCTGCACAAAGTAATGCAGGGAGCAGGACTGAGACTGGCACGCTGAGACTGAGTGGAACAGAAAGTGTTTTCAGTTCAGCATACACGCAAAACTTTTATTAAACGTGATAAATTTGAGTCAGAGACAGTGTCATGAGGGCAGATTGGGGATTTAGTTGTACATTTATTGGAGCAGAGGCTGAAATAAGCTTTTTTGGCTGAGGTAAAACTCTATTGGTGGAACCAGATAACCACAACTTTAGCGAGCCATGCTTAAAGCGATAGAACCGCTGCTCCCAACTCTTTCTGCTTGTAAGCCCAGAACAGGAACCGCTATCTACTTGTTATTCAATCACAACAGGTTACACAGCTGAATGCAGTGAGCAGGAAAAGTGAAGCATGACTTCCCTGCCTATTTGTTTGAATATGTTTTTGAGCACCAAACAATAAAACTATGAAGTATTTAACAAAAACAATGAGAGCAAATACACACTTCTGTTGCAGAATAATCTTTTTTTATTCTTCTTATCATTTGTTACCTCTAGAACTGTCGGGTTGCCCTTCATAGGGACCGCAATCCCTAAATTGGAAACCCTTAAAATAATTTGCTTCAGATTGAAAATAGGTAAATGCAAAATGTAAGACTGATATAAACCAAGATGTTGCAACCACAAAGCATTTTTAAAGGATCAAGGAAAGTGTGAACCACGTCTAAATCTCCATCAGCGCATACCAAAGTGTGTATTGTTACAACTGGACTTAATGTGAGCCTGTAATCAATGCAATAACTAAAACAAAGAAAGTTTTAACTGAAAAATTGCTAAGAAGCATTTTGATAGTCTGAGAATGACGTTTAAGGCAGTGACCTTATTTCTACTTGCAGCTCTGCTTTTGAAGTGTTTTTTTGAAGCACTGTTCCTCAAATTCATCTGAAGTTCCTAATTTTTACTTTAAAGATTGAAAACCTTTCAATTCCATTATTCTATTTAGCAATTATTCTACCGTGTCTTATAGGTAATTTCCAGATGACAAGCTTTGAAATGTTAAAAAGCGATATTGGAGCATATAAATCAAAGGCGGTGAAATTTTTTGAACTGAAAAGCATGTTCTGAATAAGATTACATATTGTATTTAAAAGCCCCACTCAGAGAATAATTAATCCCAGGTACACTATGTGAGCTAAAAGAAATATTTAAGATGTAGTTAATAGACAAATGTAATGAGGGACATACTTATGGACTGTTCGATATAATAACGAACAATAATATTTTACCTTGTACCACATCATCAGCCGAAGAAAATATAAAAACTGGAATTTTTGAAAGGTGCTGTTTAGAAAATTATTTCTGGCACTCTTCATTAATAAAATTTCATTAATAGAATTAGCAAAACTTTATTTAAACAAGGTTAATCAGCTTAACTTTACTGACATGTTTCATTAGATCATGTTGCCATCCACTGTACGGAACCACAGGCCCTGATAAGACACACACAGGATCGTTTTCACTGCTATCAGCTCTCACGTTAAAAGTATTCCCTGTACTTTTAAAAATTTCCACTAAGAATGTGTGCTATTCGGTGCCGAACAAGGTGAACATGTGCGTGTCTGCGCTGAGTGTGTGCGAGTGTACCCGCTCCCTCCTGCGAATCTGTGTGTGTGTGTGTGTGTGTGTGAGTGAGTATATTTAAATGGGCCACTGCATCTCGACTTAGATCCACCGCGAGTGCAACGTTAACACACATCAAGCATGATTAATCTCTCGCTCTCATCTACAATCAATCACACACTCTTGCAAATGTGTACACACACACTCTCACACACACACACACTGAGGCAGAGAAATCACAGAAATCAGCTGCTTTTCCTCCTCAGCTGCCATCTATCTCCTGTTGGACAGAAGCAGATCTGTCTTGATGTTAATATTTACATAAATCATGCTTAGCCTTTTTGGACACCGTGCTGATGATAGGTGTTTCGGAAAAATCAGCGTGGGTGAAAAATCCTCCCACTCAGGGAAAGTGTCATTGAGTAGCTAATAATGACCAGTGTCAACGTTATCAATCTGCAGTGGGCTCTCGCAGAAGGACGATGCACATTCACACACACGACACCATGTTAACGCCATGCAATTTATTTCTTATGCAGCTTTCATTTTAAAAAATAAGAACTGCATAGCTTTGAAACAATAGATTTGTAGTTTCACATGTTCAGACATAGGTCGTGTAGAATTTGGAACTATTAGAAACAAGCAAAAAATAAATAAAAAAAACCCTGGATGTTTGATGTTCAAGCTTCCTTTCCTATAACAATGATCTGTTTGGTTTAGCCTGGCTTTGAAGCCCACAGACCGTCTTTTTCTAAAGTCAGGAGCACTGAAAAAATAAATACCCCTCCTCAGAAAGCTGTGTGTGCGGGCACGTATACATATGCACACAAATAACGCTTCTTGAGACGCACGCACAAGGTCAACGCCTCAACAAACGACTGCTTTTCTCAGGAATGACCGCGATCGGTTTCCTTCCCGTCCACTCACGCTCGCACCGTGCCGCCTTGCGTCCAAACTCTCACCTGTGGAGGGGCGGAAAACGGGTGAAAAAAAAAGGAGGTGGAGCAAGGGCAAATGAGGACGGTGTAAAATCAAGTTGATTACATCCAACTATGCCGCAGACCTAATTGGTGAGCGTGACAGTGTGCGGAGCTTGTCATCTCCAATCATTAGGCCTGTCAGAGATCCATCAGATGCTCGGCTAATTAGGAGAACGCTAATGAAGCTGGCAAAACAACTCCTCTTTTTAGATGGCTGAGTGCGCTCCGTCACCAGGGCGGGAAGTGTGCGCGGTGATGGTGGTGGTAGCATGGGGGAGGTGGAGAGATTTTTTGGGAAAAGCATGAGTAAGAATAAGTGTGATCGTAGAAAAGGTTAGCGATAGATGTAGACTTGTGTAAAGTACAAGAAATGAGTTGTTTCTTTACTAATGTGGCGCAGCAGAACCTCACGGGAGTTTGGAAACGCTGACTGTGTTGCCAAGCCGGTCTACATACGGTCTATTTGGGTAAGAACCAATTAAGAACATATGAGACGCTCTGAATCACCACAATCCTTTTTTACAAATGTAGATCATATTTACGGGTTTTGGTAATTTAAACACATTAGCTGGCTTACTTCATCGTGCAGCTACCTGCTAAATTTCACCACAAACCCTTCGACTGCTGTGTTTTCAGAGTTCAGAGCCCGAATCAGTCGCAGCAAAGAGACGGAACAGAAAACGAAAGGAAGGGATTCTGCTCTGGGGAGGAAAAAAAATATAAAAATCAAGGTTTGGGGTATTCTGCCCCCTCCTCCTCACTCCCACCCCCTCCCAAATTCCTAATCAAGACCTATCATTTGCCATCCTCCCATAACTCCTGCCATCACTACAGTGCAATCAATTTGTCATCACTCTTTGTGTGCCATGCAGTTCTGCTAAACCTTACAACTTGCAGCTGGAGGGAAAGAGGGAGGGAGGGAGAGAAGGAGGGAGGGAAGGGGGGAGTGGAGATGGGGGGAGGGAGGGAGGAGTGAAGGGTAAAAAATAGGAAGTTGCCAATAGTTTAAAATGGAACTCCTCCTTCGTCTGACTCGTGTTTGTTCTCGTCCACTCATCAAAGAAATAAATGCCTCATTTTCTTTCCCGCTCTCACTGCCGGCACACTCACTCCCTCATTCCTGCTGAATAAAAAGGCTTTCAGTCATCCCACTATGCATCTATCCATCCATCCATCTATCCGTTTGTCCACCTATTCCTTTGCCCCCACCCATTGTGTCCATTAGGGCTAAAACATTTTGATCAAGAAAGGCCTTGGGCAGAGAATACATAAGACTCTCTCTCTCTCTGTCTCCCTTTCTCTCTCGCTCTCTCTCTCTGTGCCAGCCTCTGATTGACCATTAGGGCCATTGATGAATGTGGCTGTCAGAGGGCAGACAATTAA
>NW_007577888.1:0-95169 GCF_000690725.1 Stegastes partitus
GCTTTAATTAAAGGTGATCTTGCGCTGGGCTTGTATTGAGAGGTTCATCTATTTTTTGTCCTCCCTGTTTATATGCATGAAGGGATAAAATATTGCAAACATCCCTCAGTATACCACAGTCTAGTGCAACGCCACCGCTCTGACCTCAGAGCTGAAACAAGTACAGTCGTGACTCGATAATCCGACCCTTAACAATCCAAAACCTTGCTATCCGACAGGTTTTTTAGGAAAAACCAACGGAACCCATGAAAAACAGCCTTAACATACCGACAGCCTTGGATTCAGACTCCAACGTGACATTTTATGTCACATATAAGGATCACAACGTATTATCTGATTGAACAATCCCACAGACTGGCTACGTTCACACTGCAGGACTTGATGCTCAATGAGGAATTGTTTGTAAAATCCGATTTATTTTTTTGCGAGTTCGTTCACATTCCCAATTAAATGCTCAGTGTTTACAGAAGTAAATACAGATGGTGGCGGCGGCGGTGGGGAAGTGGCGCCGCTGCCACCGCCACTGATGGTGGACACAGAACTGGGACCGCTGTCCTAAACCAGCATCAGCAGCCAAGTACTACCTGTGCGTTCTGGACACTTCCACCCCATCAGAGCGCTCCCCCGGGGTGGAAGTGTCCCCCGACCGCACCGAATATTCAGATAGTCATCATTCATTGGGCCTGAATATCCAGAGATCCGAAAGTGCTATTCAGGCCAGTCCTCTAGTTATTATAACAACTCTGAACAATAAGTAACAACAAATGAGCCTTCAAGCATCAAGCCCTCCTCGTATCTCGACCTCCGTCTTGACAATCCCACATAAAAGAAGGTTTTACATTTAGTGTCGGATTATCGAGTCACGACTGCACTTCTATAATAGTATCAACAAAAACTGAACATAACCTGTATAAACTGTAGTACTGAGCTTCATTAATGTGTACAGGTGTACCTAATAAAGTGTCCGGTAATAGTCTTAGGAGATTGAACAGCCCTTACAGAAATTTTGAGATCACTTTGTGTTGAATCATCCAACAACATTAATTACAGCAGTTTGTATACAGATATACTTAGTATACAGTAACACATGAATTACTGTTACTTTCACATTCATTGTGTGTTACTTTAAATACGTACTTAAATTGTTTTGCGTTGTACTTGTGATTTAATTGAACAAAATGAACAGCATGGATGGTAAATAAATATTCACGTCTTCTAGCAGAGACCACAATGTACAGGAGCTCGGTAAAACCTAAAGAGGGCAGCAGTGCTCCTCCAGTCAGTGCTGCCCACACCCAAACTGCAGCTTGGAGTGCTGCTGTGGAACTGATCCTACCCACTTTAAATACAAGAGACATAGCTCACTGTACAGTTATGTTGTGAGTGCGACCTGCACCAACTTCAGCCGGCTTGCGTGCCTCTTCCCAAGAAGATTCAAAGCTGGCGACTTTGAAACCTTTCAGCTAATGACCACACAAATAGCTTTAAAAAGAACTTTAATTTATTCAGACTGTAGTGTTGTTAAACCTGGATCAAAACAAATAATAATAATCTTATTTGTAATTTTGTGTGGTACTATCTGTGAGTGACCCTCTTTTTTATTTTTTTTTGCAAAATTACATTTATGTCAACAGTTTAATTCTTCACACAGTGTGACCACATGAATCAAAAATCAGTTATTGTGTCTGCGCTGGCACATGGGAGCATGGACTCACCACAGCAGGCTGGGTCTTAGCATAGTTCATATGAGCGTAGAGTAGCACAGCTGTGTCGTTGTGGGCCGCCTCCAGTGCGATGGACAGAGCATTGCTGCCATCCTGCAGCCAACAGAGGAAAAGCAGAGGGAGAAACGGACGTGTTGAAGGAGGTAGAGGAAGAGTAAAAGTCAGGTCATTGACCCTGAAAACCCAAAACTAGAACAGAAAGCTGTAGAGTCTGGTAATGACCGCATGATTAACATCATAAAAAGGCTTTTTTCCTGTTGTTTTTGTGCAATTTGTGATAATTCCCGTAAGTCAATTTGCTATCATGCGTCTGTGATTAGCCAGTAAACTGCCCAGACATTTATCTGTCCTACATTCTAACAATTATTTAGTTTTTTTTTTAATCATATCATATTGTACGTTAACTAGGGCACAACGTAATCTACGCTAATTGAGTTCCTGTTGTTTCGATCACATTAAAGGAGTAACATAAGTTGTGTTGGAAACTCTGACCTAATTTTTTCAAAAGCTTTTTCTTTCACAGTCAGCATAAGCAGGTGGTTGATATCGTGGCAGGGCTTTCAGGAAGATAAAATCCACAGTTTGGTCTGAGGTTTTAGGAGGTTCAGTCTAGGACGAAGGGAATCGTCTTCAAAAATGTTTACCTGTTTCTATACTTTCCATACAGGCAGTTGAAACAAATCTATACCGTTACAATTCTGTTCAACTGAAAGTCAAACTAAACAAAGTTTTGTTACATACTGTACAACTCCACTCAGCCCTACAGTCATGGTTTGTCATGCATTTCTGTGTTTTTAGCGCAGTAGGGAGGTGGGGGCTTTTCCAAATGCCCTCCCCCCCTCAGTCCAGCTGTGCTGCACTGAAACACAATCCAGGAACTGTCTCCACCAAATGGCCAACTCATTCTGGCACAGATGTTAACACTCAAATATCTGTCTGCCTGGCTTCTCTTCAAGTATCCAGACCAATCCACTGTAAAATCACTTTAAAAATCACAAGGCTGTGCAGATTTCTTTTCTTTTTTTTTTTTTTAAAGAACAGGATATTTCAACACAATGAGACAAGTTTTGTTCAAGAGCAGCTTGGAAATGGCATGTTCTGCTGAGAGACAGTGTTTTATGTAGCTACAAATTTGAAATTGCTTATTTTAATCACTTGTCTCTTAAAATGGTAAATGTTTTACATCCTTTATGTATTCCTTTTTTTTTTTTTTTTTTTAATTAAATCAAATTTTAAAAAATCATTTTCCTACATATTGTTGTTTGAAAGTGAACAGTTGCTGCTGATATGCATGTGGGTCATGTGGTGAAATATGCAGAAGACTAGAGCCTGCAGGGCATTGTGTCTGAAATCTGCAAGTCAGTGAACAGAGGGGTTGTGGCTTTTTAATTCCTCCCCCGGGGCTTGTGAGCAGCCCAGTGATTGTGTTTCCTATATACAGTCCTGATTTTAGTCAGACGCAGATGAAGCTAATCTGATCGTGGCTCTTTAGCTTTCAGCTAACAGAGAGAAAAAAATGTAAAAAAAGAAGGAAAAAAAGGTGACAAGAAGAGGAAACTGCTCAGACCAGTCTCCCATGAGGAGCTGTTTCCTGAGCACAGATTAAGCTGAATCCCAGACGAGCAAAGCGCTCAGATGTTTTCAACAATCAGTGATACAAGAACTGGCTTGAGCATTGGACTAAGACACTGAAAGTTTCTGTCACTTGGTGCATCAATTAAATAACTAAAAATGTAGATTCCTTACATTATCCATAATGGATATGTCACACCCAGGCTGCTCCAGGAGCAGTTTGACGATCTCAGCCCGGCCATGCTCGCTGGCGCACATCAGAGCCGTAGATCCCTCGTCATCCTGCACGTTGACATCAGCGCCACACTCGAGCAGGGCCCGCACCATCTCCTGCCGCCCGTGGCTAACTGCTAACATCAGCGCCGTCTGACCTGCCTGCAAAGGTGAAGAATCTCGTTTACAGTTTCTGAAAACTTGTCATGTCGGTCAGATTATACAGAAAGTGTTGAGAAAACTTCTGCCATTGACAGCTTGAGACGTACTGCCACCGAAAAAATCCCAACCTCTTAAAGACATGTTGACCTACTGATAAGAACCCTATTGTTCTACGATCTGAAACAATGAGTGTTGACTTTAACTTAAGATTAGTTTGGAATTTCTACTTCTATTCACACACAGAGCAGCACACAAGCTTCCTCTTCTTTTTGTTTATTTATTGTTAGTTAAATCCATTTCAACACAGCGCAACAAGTCTTTTGCAGAGCTCCTCTTAAACTGTAGGGCTTTAAGTGCTTTGCTTAAGAGCTACGCAGCCGTCATTCATCCACTCAAAGCAGATTTCACTCGTCCATTCAAGGGTGACCTTCCCACAACAAGCCCAAACAGAGTCCAGCAGTGGGCGGCATTCACACCCATGTCAGAAATCACTTCCTCGTTCACTCATTTGCTGCTCCATGTGTTATAGACACCCAGTTGCTCACACAGCAGGAGGAAGTAAATCGTTGTTTTCAGAAACATTATTGGACATTGTGTCATCACTTACAGGTATCAGCACACAGTGGCTATTTTTGCATGTATGAAATAGGATGCTTTTCTCTTAACAGAAAGAAATCTGCAAAACATGATACTGCTTTTTTACTTAATTGTTGAACTGCATTGATAGTAGTACACTGAAAACAGTGCATTAAAAGTGAAGCTAAATTTAAAGGAAAAGTCAAATAAGTACTTGCAGTTCAACTCGGCAATCGAAAAGCAAACCTAAAACAAATCAAGGCAGAGAACGGTACGACTTAAATTCCTAACCCTAAAATTGCACTGCGTGCCTCGTGGTTTATTCCCCACAGCAACAATAACAAGCACGAGTAATTAGATTTATAGCCAGCAACGCTGTAAATTCAGTCCTATGACTTGGCAGTGTGAGAACCCATCAGGCGCCGAGTCCAAACACACACACACACACACACACTACACAACCTGATTAGATCAACCAGAGATAAAGCTACGGAAAAGTCAACTCATGAATGACTTGCGTGCCACGTTAGGCTACACATTTGTTTCATCTAATTTAACCTAAAACCAATTATTGTTCAGGACTCTGGTTTTGAATGTTGTCCTTTAAAACAAAGGAAATGTTCTTGACATCTCTCCATAGAAATAAACAGCGACTAAAGACGGGCCTTTTGCCTAAATAACACGTTTTTTTGTTAACCTCTCCTCAAACAGGAGGCTAGAGTGAATATTCATTCACAAGATTTTGTCACAACTAACTTGGTTTGAAGTGAATGAATTAATCCAGATTACATTTATCTGACTAAAACAACACTTACACTGAAAACAGATTCACAACCACACACGACAAACGAGCAGTGAGAAGTGAGTTTATATTCACTGTGTTGGTTCCAAGATGTAAAACCCATCCTGTGTTTGGTCGAAGTATTTTCATGTTAACAGTTTAATGCAACCAAATCAGAATTAACTCCTAGAGAAAAGACAGCAGAGCTATTTTTGACTCCTTTAGGCTCACACTACAGAAGTTTCAGGCCAGTTTACCCCCATTCACCCCTCTGAGAATCAGAGAAGAAATCTGCTATTTGACTTTTGTCTGATCTGATGGCAAGTCCAGATTATCTGGTAATGTGAGGGGTTAACAGATCCAGTCCAACTGCTTGCAGACTGACCTGTGTTGCCCCCATAATATAAAACAAGTTTGATATTTATTATTTATCTCTTATATTTATATTTCAGATTCCTGACTGCTCCCTCTGGCAATCTTGAGAGAAAAATAGAGAGAGGAGAATATCTGTAAAGTTTTTTTCCTTATGTGCACGATGCAGCCTGATTTCAAAATCTGTTAAACTCCTGTAGAGTGACTCCAGCCTTAAACGCTAAATTACATCTGGGTAATGGCGCTGACTACACATTTGCACATAGTCACTGTATTTTGGGACTCTACTAGAATTTGTTTACATGCTTTGATGTAAACAAGGCGGTGTTGGTTCTGTACTGTCGCCCCAGTGGTGCACATGGAAAGATGTAGCTCTGGCCACATGTCTGAATGAGCACCTTGGTCACATTTCAACATCAGTCATCGTACAAGGTTGGACCCAGTGATACATCCCTTTCAGCACGGCACAAGCAATGTATGTAAAGTAGTGTGAAGCAGTTCGGGACACTAATATTGGTCCAGAAGCTTCACAAAGAGCAAAAGACAAGTTTGTTTGCCAGAATCATAACACAGCTTTCAAGGATGTTGGGTTTTGCCTCATTCACTTAACATTACAAACTGGAATATCCATGAGAAATACTATTTACTGCAAAGACTTCAAACACACCCTTTAAATGGCTTTTTGTTTTCTAAATCTACTCTCAGTTAAGTTATTTTAATTACTGAAGTAAACCTGTTCATTTAATTTGTCTCTTTTATTCTTGTTTATTTGGAGATTTTTGTCCAGTTGCTCTAATTTTCAGGGTTTTTTTTAATATTAGTAATATGTTAAAGTGTATTTGCCTGAATGAAGTAAGGTAGATTAAAAAAAAAAGAAATGGCTTTGCAAATCAAACCAAATCACCCCCTTTGAAGAGTATTTTAACATCCCACAGTGTGAAAAAATCTGTTTCTGCCGCACATTATTGCATCTAATGTTAAAACTTGATGTGATTTAATTACAACATAAACATGTTTTTAGGCCAGCTCATACATACCAAATATGACATGCATATGAAAGGATTGACTGCAGGAGAAGAACTGTGGGAACATGAAAAGCTACAAATCTGAAAGAGCAAACAGCAGGTGTTGTGTCCAGTGTGTGATGGACCAATGATGACTCACCTGGCTGGCCTTGGCGTTGACGTTTCCTTGACTGAAGAGCTTCTTCACCACAGCCATGTCGTCCTCCTCCTTTACAGTCGAGAGAGCAGCCAGCATGATGGCTGTGTAGCCGGCCTTGTTCTGCTTATCCACACAGCACACACCTGTAGGAGACACACTTTATTACCATGCTGATGTTAGCTTAGTGCAGATATACAGTGTGCCAGCATGTATGTCAGCCAATAAGTAACAAGAAGTTTCAGTACAGAGGTGCCAACATCTGGAACACTATCGCTGTTACATACATGGTCCAAGGTCGACACGTTCACACTGGAACATGTCCCGTTCGGTATGTAATCATTCAGATGTTCAGAAAATGGTTGGAATGAATTCAAATGTGCTAGAAGAGAAACTCAGGAGATAAGTTCCCCCCGACTGTTTGTGGATAAATGACAGGGCACTGCCAAACACTCTCTCTGAAAAAGGCAGGTTTTAATTCTTTGTTTAGGTTTTCCAGTTACACATCGACTGTGGTTGACTTTCATGGTTCTCACCAAACGTCCCATATAAAAACCTAAACTGCCTTTTTTAGAAAACAAGTGTAAACGTGTTGAGTTCCTGCTTCCTACACAGCATGAAGCAGCAGCAGCACCAAAGTAGGATATTGTTCGGTCTGGTCCAAGATCATAACTCAAACTAAATGTTTGTTTGGATTATTCTAAGGTCCATGTAACACTTTAGAATTCTTTGTTCAATTGGCACCATCAGGATGATTAATTTAAATTAAAGTGAGTTTGAAACTTTCATTATCTTTTTTTTTTGTCACTTTGCAATTAGATAACTGTCTTTATTGGATTCATTCTGATGGTGCCAGTTGAACAACAAATTTTAAAGCATCACGCAGACTACTTTAATCAATTTAATTGTACATTTTTAATCACGTCTTGGATATATTTCTTGGAGGACTGCTGCCCACTGACCTGTGTCCAGCAGCAGCCCGACCACACCAAAGTTGGAGTGGGAGACGCTGTAGTGAAGAGCTGTGTTGCCGTTGCCATCTGTCATGTTGACCACATGTTCCAGCAGCACTGACGACACCTCAGAGAACGCCATCAGGTAGTCAGAGACCCGCAGTGAATGAGCCATCTTGGCACTGGAGATCCGGAACCACTCGAGCTGGACAGTGTGGGTGCTGGAGAGCTGACGGTGAGGGTATAAGGGTATAAGTTAGAATCTGTGAACAGCGGTTCAAACAGCACCTAAAGCAGGCCGGCCGACATCCTTCAGACAAAAGGTAAAAACAACTGTGTGTACAGAGTATTTTGGCAGTCAGGACTGTGTTTGTCTCAAGTTTATTGCAGCCTGACATGTCACTGAATGTCACAGGAAGTCCTTTTACCATCTGTTATTATACTTTGACTTACTTCCTGGACCGTTTCTTTGTGTGACTTCTCTGTTATTGTTGCATGAAACTCCTATTGTTTGTAATTGTTTACTGGTGCCAGAAATATCCCAAACAATAGAATATACAGTCCCACAGCTTTCATCAGCTTCAGTAATTATGTTTATCAGCTAAGTAACTATGACATGTAATTGCTGTGGCTTACTTTGTGTGACTCTAGTGATGAAGATAAATGTGTGTCTTGGTGTTAAAATGATTTGAAGAAGAATGCAGGGACGCACCACTTCCTTACTCTTCAGTGTTTTGACGTCATCATTGAGGTGGTTCTTCAGAATGAGGCAGGCTTCACGCATTTTTGAGCTCAGCTCAAACCTGTGACAGACGTGTAAGTGTGTAAAGTTGAAACACCAGTGAATTACTGCTGACTGTATCTGGATTTTGATTGACTTTCTCTCATACTTTAATCTGAAAACTACATTAACTCATTTTCTGCAGCTCCCAGAGACCTGAAATTCTATTAATCAACATAGAATTAAGAAAAGAGCATTCTGTCCTGCTTGGTGACATGTAACCTACTTTTCCTTCACAGCATCAGATGAATAATTTTCAGCTCTCAGTGTTTCCTCGTCAGTGTCACTCTCATCCAGGTTCACATTTCTCTCCTCCTCAGATGTTTCTTCCTCCAAAGCTGCCTCATCCTCTTCTGTGCTGTCCAAGCACTCGCCTTCTCCACTTTCTCCAGAAGAACTACCATCTTCCTCATCTTCTTCCTCCTCTTCCTCCTCATCTTCTTCACTGGATGTAGACTCATACCTGGAAGAGGCAGATGTTTGCTGAATCATCAAGCAACTGGTGCAGTTCACATTTGACAGAACGGCTTTATTAGCAGGAAGTTTTTGTTTCCTTTTTGTCAAACCTGTGATCCGGTCACAGAGTTATTTCCAACCTCTAGACTATCTGTCGCCCTCATTTTATTTTTGCTGAAGTAAAAATAAAAATAAGGTTTCATGTTACTGTTATTCACCCTCCATTTAGAATGCCAACAAACTGCAGGCTCTTCTTGCCGGCGGTGCGATTCTCGCCCGAGTTACTCCCGTCCTTCCTCTTCATGATTGATTTCAGCATACCTGCTGCCACAAAGGAGGCAAATGGGAAAGCAGCAGTTCAAACTACAGCAGGAAACACATACCTTATACACAAGACACATTGTTTAAAAAAACATGTTAATCAGTCTGTTACCAGTGGAGGATTATGCTTTATATATATTGTAAGCTTTGTATTGTATAAGCAGAACTACTTTTAAAACTGATATGGAAGAAAAACATGATGGGAATTGTTGCATTCATTCTCCTGTAAAGGATTTTTATCTGAGTGGACAACACCCTATTTTATTTCATGATATATAAAATTAATTTAAAGAAGTTTATTGGGATGAACTAAGTCATTTGTGATATTTTATTTAAAAAATAATGATGATAAAGCTTTGACTTGGCAAACTAATATTTTAAAAAACCCAGTAAGAGTCTGCTAGCTCGCAGCAGGTCAGCTGATGCAGCAAATATGTGAAATTTCCTACAGACCAGCATATAATTCATCATGTGTAGGGAATAAAGTACACACTAAAATGATTATTAAATTAATTATGGTCTTAAATGGGAGTTATTTGGACTTACCACATTTCAAAGTAATGGTAGAAATAGAAAATGAAATAACACCTCTCCACTGTGCAACACCAGCTGATTTAATAATCTTGTGCGCTCCTAATTTACGAATGATTTGTTGTGATTTTGCATGTAAGTTATCAAGATTAATAGAAAAAAAATATATATATAAAAGTATTAAACTCCGCAGTACAACACTCTGTGCTCACCTGTCTTGGTGTTGCCCGCTTCAGTCTTCTCTCCTTGTTCGCCCTCTTTCTGCTCAACCATACCGATCACCTCTTCGTCGGGTGACACCTTGTATTCAGCAATGGTCAGCTGTCTCTTCTTTGGCACAGTAACTTTCTGCTCCTCCGTCTTCTCCTCACACAAGTTCTCCCATTGGCACCCAGTGCTGACCAGCGCAACAGGAGCTGGTTGTGCTGGTGTCACCACAGCATCGGTCTGGGTGCCCTGCTCCATCTGCTCTACTGCTAAGACGTCACCTACACATGCATCGGTCAGCTCTGGACGGCACAAAACTGCAGTGTGCTTTAATGTAGAAGTCAGTGTCTCTACTTGGGCATTTGTCATGTCTGGTTTGGCAAGAACTCCTTTCTCAAACGTGACTTTAGAGGTTTTCTCCTCCATCAGGGCTCTAAGGATTCCCAAGTCTTTGTCAGCTACACTCAACCGGTCCTCTAGAGCCACAATAGACTCCTGCTGGAATTTAATGGTGTCCTGTAAGGTGTCTATCTCATGCTGTGCCTCCGTGGTCAGCCCAAGTAGTGACTCCATTACCCAAACCTCAGCCTCTTCTGTCTCTACTCTGGCTTGTGTTCCCTCCTCCTGAACCAGAGGGGACTCTGTTCCTGTGCATTTTTCACAAACATCTACTTGGGTGCCCTCAGAAGCATCCTTTACACCATGGCTGTGGTAGAAAACAACAGAGGCCATTGGCACGTCATCCCCAACAGCAATAGATTTCTTCTGAACTACTACTTTTTCTGGAGCATTTACTGAAACTTTAGATGACCGTTCTGGAGACTTCTCATCCTTTGCCTCAAATTTCTCTGCGAGCCTCTTTAGCTCACCTGATTTTACAAGGCCTTTGTGTCCAGTTGAGGTTGGTGAAGTCAGTCGACTTTGGTCAGTTTGGAAGGTCTCTGTGGTTTGGGTAGAAGACTCCGTAGATGGATGCTTCTGCTGGGCGACCTCCATGGCTACTTTCTTCTCCTGCAGGGCTAACAGAAGCATGTCTTTCTCTGCACGAAGTTTGGCCACCTCTTTCTCAAGTGCAGGAACACCCTTTACCCTTTCTTCCATCTCTTTCAGCTGCTTCAAGGCCGTAGCCATCTGCTCTCTGACTGTCTGCAGCTGGCTGGGTGGTATCGGGGTCATTGTGGTGCCAGAAGCTGGAGTGCTGCGCCCAGAGGTCTGAGGACTGGGTTTAGTCCAGCTACTCGGCAGAGGCTGCGTGGATGAAGAGGGTAAGAGCTGTTTTGGGGGATCCGCGAGCTGAAAGCGCCCACCATTCTGGTGCTGGTGGGTTTGTTCCTGCTGCAACCGCCGACTGGTTTCCAGAAGAGTCCGCTCAACTCTTGGGTTGCGTTGTGGTGGAGGCGGTGGCACTTTGGCCCCAGCAGACAGGGGAGGGACACTGAGGAGGGTTACAGGGGAAAGAGAGAGAACCTCACTGGGTGCTGATCCAAGACGGTTACGTGGTGGCGGAGGTGGAGGAGCTCTGCCATCTTCACTAGCTGGCGATGCGAGCGACTCTGTGGATGTCCAGCCACTGGTGCGCCCCCCCACACCTGGACTCCTCTGGGAAAGTTTGAGCCCCCGTCCAGAGCGCCGGGAGCTGACAGGTGCCCGACGGACATTGTGCCCACTCTCTATCTCTTCTACATATTTAAGGAAGTCCAGATCCAGCTGGAAGCCATACGGAGTCTGGACAGAGTAAGATCCTGACTGGTCAGCCTCCTCCTGGCCAGAGTAAAGGAATGGAGAGCCTAGATCTGAAAGGAAGAGGACACATTAATGGACAACACATCACTGATGGCCTGTGGAATTTCTTGCTAAAGTCAAATTACATTAACATGCAGTGTTACTCCCCGAAACCCACTGTGTGTATATCCTTACATTTCCTGTCTGAAAACACGTGCAAGGCTGATATAATATTTTACATGTTGCGTTGTTCGCATCCATCCTACTGGCAATGAGCTGGAAATTCAAAAACAGTGGCAGTAGTTTCTTACCAGGCAGCTTTGGGTTAACTTGCACCGACTGAGTCATTTTTCAGGACTTGGACCTTTCAGCACACTTGCAGCTTCAAATCAACACCTGGCTAAAGAAAACATGCAGCGACATGAGTGCATCTGTTATTGATGTTCTCAGACCAAGACTGAAAAAAAAAAAAAAAGTAATTTCTAAAACACTGCACAATAGTTTGATAAAAATACTGGAGCAAGTCCAACATTTGCTACAGAGTGACGGTCTGAAAGTCTCAGTATGCTTTGATAACACATTTTGACTCATAGGAGACATCTTTAAACAAACATCACACAGAATGTAACTTCTAGTCAACCCAAATGGCTCCATGCTCTTAGTTTAATGGGGGATAAAGATGCTTTTTTTTTTTTATAGAAGCTGTAAACCCGGCGCAGAAAGGCCTGGAGAAGTTTGTTGTTTTTATGGCTTGTTAGCACATGTGACGGCCTGTGGCTGAATTCAAAAAAAGTGAATCCCCTACTTTCAGAGATAAAGAGGTTTTGTTACATGCGTCTCATGTTTGCGTTTCCTCCTCAGAGGTGTTGAAGGACGTTTGGCCTGACATCATCCACACTTACTATCACACAGTAAAAACTAAAGTGGGGAAAACACCTTAGAACAACTATCTGTTGAACCGTGTCCAGAAATTAAAACCACAAGACAGCTGCTCCATGAACAGAAGCATCGCACCGACTAACTCTACTGAAAAATCACAGGATTGTCTGCACCACAAGACCTCACACCGTAACTGCTTCACTGACCAATTGATCTCTGCTCTTCCTTCAGGCATAATGTCCACGTTTTTAGTTGAAAGAAGAGATCAACTCATGAAAGTTTGACTGGGGCAGACACTAGAGAGCTACTCTCTTATTTGTCTTCTTCAGAAGAGTGAAAAAAAAGTTTTTCTTTGATGAGCCGTAAGAGCTTTTCTCTGCCACTGTCAACATCCAGGTTCTTCTTCAGGAAACACAAAATGCTCCCTGTGCTGCAGGAAAAGCTGCCAGTTAGCAAGTTCCTGACAGCAAGTGGAAAAAGTTACTGGACTGAAAGCAGAAACATGAACATAAATGTAGCTTTAAGACAGAGCGTTGAAGAGAAGTTTACCTCTAGAAGCTGCTCAGTGAGCGATTCATGCAGCTGGAGCTCAGGCTGGTTACCTCCTCCCTGCTCCTCACAGCCCTGTGGAAGAAAGACACGAGGACCGTCAGACAAACTCGATAACAAACCACAGTGCTGTCATAATGCTGAGGCCCAGCGTCAGGCGTCAAACTGGAGAAAAAAGACGCAACACAATAATCAACTTGACAAATGCAGATGCTTCTGTATCGGATGTGAAGGCTCACCGATTTGATGAGGCTAAAAATTAAGCGTAATACGACTTTTACAGTCACAAGAAGTTACGCAACACTGAAGGAGAGCGTATTCTCTGGGAAAATGGTGTTTGTCCCGTCCCATAGCGTCCCAAAGACGCCAAAAACCCTTTGCTAAGGACTTTACTGGGAATTTGGAGACGATTCAGAAGCCATTTTGCGTGTTGTTTGATGGCTTCAGTCAAGTCAAAATCTCTACAGCAATCGCAGTTTTGGAAATAAACTTTCTTGCTGAATTGTTTTGACCTTGAGTCGCCTCCGGTTGTTTGGTCACTTTACCGTCACTGCAAGATTTTAGGAAGTTAATGCTTCATGCCAAGAAATAACTCAGTAGGACAGCTTGTCATTTTTATGCTTGTTTGTATGACTAAACAAAGACATAAAACACAATCTCTGTGTTTGGATAGGCCCAGGTTGGAGTGGCCTGGATGCTTGTTTCTAGTCTTTATGCTAAACCAAGCTCACTAACTTCCGGCTAAAGCTCTGTTTTTTCCATACAGACGTGAGAGTAATTTTACAACAACGTATTTAACAAATTGTTTCTGAGATGTGTACAGATCTGGATGTTTTTCAACCTTAATATTCAACTAAATGAAATAACTGCAAGACGAGAAGAGATAACCTGGACTTGGTGCCATCACCTGACAAGGGAAAAAGTACGTTTACAAAACTCTAACAAGGTGTGTGCATCCACCTGCATGACGACAAACCTCGCTGTCACAGAGGAAACAATAGAGGCCGCGGTCAAGGGTCAACTGGAGCAATCGATGTTCTGACGTAAAACTAGTTTTAGTGGGAATGTCGCTGTCAAAAAGCGCTACGAGATACATACGCTGTAAACAGACACAGCAACTTGTACCCTCACATGCTCAATCTGAGACACATGCAGTCATTCATTTTGTTTCAAACACACTCGTATAGCAGCACACACACACACACACACACACACACACACGTGTTTTCCAGCAGCCTGAAGCACATTCCTAACACATGCTGTTGAAACACGCCAGTCGTCCTTCTAGCTGACTGACTACTGATAACCTATAAACACACACACACACATCATTTGTCAGCTCAGACTACAGCAGACACACAGTTTATTGTCAAAGAGAAGCCCACAAACATTCACGCAGACAGGCAAGTAATTATCACAAATCATATTATGGGCTATTGTGGATGACATTAATTAGAATATGCAGTTGTCAGTAGGAAGAAAAGAATCTCCTCTGACTGATAGCAGTGTTTCTGCTCAGCGTCTTCTTATCAGCTGCTGCTCTGCGTCTCCTCAGCGTTTCAGTCGGTTCTCAGCTGATGCTGCGGCATTCAGGCGGCACGAAAGCTTTTTAAAGATGCGGCTTCGACCAAACCAGACTGAAGCACTTTTGAGTTTTTGTGTTGGTTTGTTTAGAAGCAAACACAAAGTAGCCAGAGCTTATAAACAAGTCACATGAATCACAAATAGTTTGTTTACTGGGCAGATTTAGTAACCTGTAATCCCGGCTGTGACGACAGTTTCTGTGATTTGTCTGATGTTCAGAAATCAGTGTCATTTGCTGTAATTAGGTTTGTGGTGGTTTTGCCTAAATCCAGCTGTCTGTGTAAAAATTCTGTCATTTCTTTTTCTCTCTTCCTTGCAGATGCTGGTGTCGTAAGAAGCCATGCAGCTCCAATGAAGATGTGGTTCGGTTTGGATCGATGATGGCAAAGTATGTATCTTTAAACATGTGTTTTGGGTCAGTAATGATGTGACATCATCATTACTGGTTTACAAAACACAAGGCGCCAAGTTTCCTGCACACGAACAACTTTGAGTTTAAGCAGGCTCCTTCTGTAGCCGCTACGCTATTCATATTTTAATAATTACACCAAATTTAACATTGCGGAGAATGCCAACGATGATGAGAGTCAGAACTCAGACACACTGCAGATTGTCAAATACAACAAGTAGAAAATCAGATCAGAAATACTGGAGGTTTGTCAACAGTAATGCTGTTAATATAACACTGTAGCTTCACGCAGCTCTGCACCATTTCTTACTTTCTCTGTCAGAGTTCAGGTAGCATCTTTAGAGGTTTCTAACACTTCAGGTTATGAGGAGCTCCACTTTCCAGGCGGTTATGCCCCCGTAGGAGAAAAGGTTTAGTTTGCTGAAAGACAGTCTATGGTTGGTTTACCAGCTCTGGCACTGACGCAACTATTTTAATACAACTGCATCAGATATGGATTTATTTAAACTTCTCTTTATGTCATTCATGGCAACACTGAAAACTAAGACATGCAAGAAAACACGAAACAAATGGCTGCTGCAAGAGGCGCCGTTCTGAAAATGCAGACTTTTACCACCAAAGAGCAACAACGCTGAGATTTATACTTCTCTGCAGAGTTGTGTAATGTGTTGCAAATTAGATTGCTTAACCAGCAGCGTTTAGCAGCACAACCTCAACACACGCATCGTTCAATTCTTTCATTCTGTATGTTCTTCACCTCTCCGGTGGCCCTCATCAGCTCCTTTCATTTCCTTTCATTTCCTCTTTCTTTCCTCCTCACCTACTCTTTTCCTCTTTGTCTCACCCCTCCTCTCATCACATGACTTGTTTCTCTTCTCACCCCCAACACACACACACACACACACACACACACACACACACACACACACACACACACACACTTCCCTCAGCTCCTCTCAAGTGTTGCTGTTTTTCTCTCTGATTTGATGACAGCAAATTACAGACTGCAGGGAGAAGCCTGCATTCCTTCCCTGAGTCCTGACCAGCTGAGAGCCACGCTGTCGAGTCTCACACACACACACACACACACACACTCGTGAACACACACACACACTCCCTTGAGGGCCGGTGCTCATAATGACACTCGCTCAAGACAAAAACACAATTATAAAAATATCTGTAAACACAACAGTACAACAGAACCACAGTCTAAACTTGTGAAACCTGCAAAAGCATAAACAAACCAAACTGTGCTGAAGTGTTGGACACTGCAAGTGAAGTGAGGACGCTGTCGTGCCGTGAATACTTTCAAGTTATTCATTAACTTGTCACAAGTGCAGGAAGCTGAAAAACTAAAGTAAAAATCTATATGTGGTGTGGTCACCGTTCGTTCCAAGCGTCTTGGAGAACTTCCTGTACTGTCAGTCTGACTCCGTGAGGATGAGCTCAGGACTCTGGGGGGGCGAGACCATCTGCTGAGTGCATATGCGTGACAACAGAATAGCAATGCGATGCAACGAGAAAAAAATGACATTTCTGCATCCAAGCTGTTCCTTAATGTTACATAGGCTCTCGTAGGGCGCTATGTGAACTATGGTGTGGAGAGGATCGGGTGTACCGTGGTTTCACAAGCTCAAAAGGCGGAAAAGAAACAACTGTATTCTCTAAATGCATAACGTAGGGTAGATTAGCTGCAGTACCTGGTTGTTCCACCAGGTCGAGTCTGTTAATACTTAATATTGTCGTGAACTGGGCGCCCCTGTAGCTCACCTAGTTGAGCGGGTGACCCATGAACAGGGGCTACAGTCCCCAGTGCAGCGGTTGTGAGTTCGAATCCCGCTCATGACCCTTTGACCCTCTTCTCCCCCCTTTCCTGTCTCTCTCTACTGCTCTAAATAAAGGCAAAAGCCCAAAAAACATATTAAATAAATAAATAAATAAATATTGCAGCAAGCTGAGAAGGCGGTCACATAGAATACAAGCAGTTCAATGCTGGCTAGCAAAGAGTATTAGAGGCCACCATGACAGACTTGTAGGAAGCTTGATGGTCTCCAGCCAGAGCTCATGTGTGAAGAACAAAATGGGATTAACTGAGACAGTGTTACTGTGACTCAGTGGCATTTATAAAAAGCTTGTTGGGTCACTACGAGGTGTGTCAGAAAAGTTACACGACTGGTGTCACAATAGATATATTTCAAATACAAACTACAAACTACCAGTTTTCCCCTTTGAAGTAATCCCCCTGGAGTCTAACACACTTCCCCAGCCTTCTCTGCTCCACCGCTATGCACTCCTGGAAGGATTCCTCCGGGATCCTCCGCAGCTCCGTCGTCACAGCCATCTTGATGTCGTCCACGTCTTCTAAACGGGTCATTAAGGGGCTCAAGGGAGTCAGGAAACAATCCCACGGAGCCAGGTGGGGTAAGTAGGAAGGCTGCTCCTGCATGGAGATGTTCTTTTCAGCCAGGAACTGTCGGATGCTCAGGACGTTGTCATGGTGAAGCAGCCTCCAACTCTGGCCTCTTCTGGTGCTCTGAACCAATCAAACGCTGCAGGATCTCTTTGTAGACGTGCTGGTTGATCGTCTGAAGGGGAAAACTCGTAGTTTGGGTTTGAAATATATCTTTTGTGACACCAGTCCTCAAACTTTTCTAACACACCTCGTATGTTACATTTGTGTTATCGATTAATCCATTATTGATTGATAATGCTACTGATTATTGATCAGAAAACAATTCAATAAGCGCATGCTGCTACAAACTGTGTTCTTCCTTTACGATACCTGTGTGACAGCGGGCGTAAACAACGGATCAAAATCTAAATATCTTAAGTGCCCAAAACTCTGCACAGTTCTGCATGGACGCGTATATTCACACAAACTACCAAACATCTAATTTACTCGCATGAGTTCAAACACACACAGTGTCACATGATCACAAGCAGACGAAGGAAGGCAATGTTCACACCAGAAGTTTCAATGAACACATTCGGAGCATTCCACTGTAATTTAGTAAACGCTTAACTGTGTTCTGTTGTGAACACATAAACCACATTGGTCTGCTGTCTGACCACACAGGTTTATTTCCATGGCAACAAATTGTGTTAATGTGATATTTTTTAAATGCAGTTTCAATCCAGCATTGCAGTCATAGCTGAAGCAACACCACACTGACATTACTGTACATGTAATTTGCAGTGAGTGCAGCCATAATATCATTTTTAAGTCCTGCCATCATTTCCAGTCGACCCAAGATGAAACATACAGTCATAGTTCTGTGAAATGAGGTTGAGTGAATGCTTTAATTGCCTGTTCTGTATCCTAAACACAGTCCATATGTAGTCGTGTTTGTTTGCTGTGATCCACTTACGTCACTGCATTTGTTTCATTTATTTTTTGTTGTTGTTTTGGGTTAAAAGGATAAATCCACATTATTACAAGTTATATAACTCTTCATTTTATGGGTCCTTAATTGCTGCATAATTTCCAAGGAGTTTCCTGGACTTATTATAGGAAAATAGAAACCGTGTTCTCCAGTCGGTGCATAGCAGGGCAGTTAAACGTGCAAATAAAAAAAAGGAAAATGTGTCTGTAGATAAGCCTGTCATTCAATAAATATGAGTGATTAAAATTCTGCTGATGAAATAACAATGCATTTATAGTTCTTTGAAAAGATCGATTTCTCTCAGTTTGTAGCAAATAAAATTATTAAAAAATCATGGGACCGTAAAATAAAGTGTTTTCAGCACTTTGGCTGTAAGTGATCTGTGATTAGGATAGCCTCGATGCAACGAGAGATGAGGAACACTAGCAGTCAGCAAACCGTCTGTGAGCAGGCCCACAGTTTATCTAAACCCTTGTATCTGAAGGACTGTGAGCACACCTGAGATCTGAAGTCAGTGAACAGCGATGAACGTTTACAGGAGGTAGTTCTAGTTATCGCTTCACTGATGTACAAACTTGTTATTACTAATAAGAAGAATGATGCCCAACAGAAGTAAACTAGAGCCCAGTTACCAGTCCCCTCACTGGTTGAATCTTGTTTTAGCACTAAGTTGATTGAGATTTAAGCTGTCAGTAAAATGAGCGGCTCACTTTACACTAAAACCAGTGCTGGGTTTCGTTTCTATCCTCAAAACTTTAATAAGCCTAATCTAGAACAGATTTAGGAACATTCATTTCTACAGAAACAGACTTTCAGCGCTTCAGTGACAAAGTGTTTCCTAAGAAATGGCAAAGACTCGACAGTTTAATATTGATGCATTTTTTCCTCCCCAGGCGGGAACATGTGACGACGAGAGGAGGAGCAGCGTGTCGTCCCAGCACAGACTCGCAGTCATGTCAGCGTTAAAGGAGAGAACACGGGGTTGTCCTGCATTCAGCCCGATTCATGGAAGAGGAAACGTTGTGCTGGTTCGAGGCTCGGGGCCATGTTTTGAAACAGTGACCTCATCTTCAACGCCACCCTTTTCCCAAGAAGGGCGCCCAGAGAGAGAGAGAGAGAGAGAGAGAGGGAGACACGATCAGACTGACAAGAGGGGAGGCAGTGAAAGCCGACATCCTCTATGACAGCAACTTTTACAATCTGACTGCTTTGCATGAGAAAACCCCCATTCAGAAATCTGGACGCACACACACTCATAGAGACAAAGATACAAACACTCGTCCACCCTGATATACAAGTCACACACACTCGTGCACTCGGATTACACACTTGTGAGGACTCTTGTGTTTTTCATCCCCTAAGCTTTTACTTTAACACTTCTTTTCATTCTAATCCTATGTTGGGTTAGGACAACAGATGACGTGGTTTTAGATTCATGAACATGACTTACATGTTCCAATAATGTTTTCTCAGAATCATTGCAAAATAAACATCAAAAAATAAGCTAAAACCCCAAATTAAGGAAAATCCTTATTAACCTGGAAATGAATAAACTTGTTTTTAGGCTTCTTCACTATTAAAATGTGACAGTTGACTGTACGTCCATAGATAAATTGTAAACAAGAGCCTCCATCCATCCATCCATTATCTATACACCAGTTAATCCTCACTCAGGTCATGGGGGACTGGAGTCTATCCCAGCTGACTCAGGGTGAAGGCAGGTTCACCTGGACAGGTAACCAGTCTATCACAGGGCTACACTTAGAGACAGACAACCAAGCACACTCACATTCACACCTACGGACAATTTAGAATCACCAAGTAACCTCAACATGTTTCTGGACTGTGGGAGGAAGCTGGAGAACCCGGAGACAACCCACGCTGCACGGGGACAACATGGAGACTCCACGCAGAAAGATCCCGGTTGTCCCCACCGGGACGTGAACAGGCGACCTTCTTGCTGCGAGGTGACCGTGCTAACCAACTGCTCCACCTTGCAGCCCTAAACAAGAGCCTCTAATAGCAAATCTGGCCTGCTTGTAATCGTGCCAGTTTGCCGAACTGTGAACAAATGGGAGGACACGGATATGTCAGATTTGTCTGAGGGGGTTGCACAGAGTTAGACGTCCCTACTCGACCAATCATTTATCTGAAAAACATACTCATCACAGATCAAGTGCAACAGTACAAAGGTTGATCAAAAAGTTCCAGGACTGTGCACGGTGCATGTGAACTGAGTGCAACATGTGTGAGCAGCGACTGTCACGAGTCAGGATGTCACATGACACCAAGCACCGCCTCCAATGATCACTAAATGGAGTAGATGGTGTCAAAATGGTGACCCTTCATCCTGAATTTCATTTTGGGGAAGACAAAGAAGTCACAGTGAGCCAAATCTGGTGAGTAGAGCAGGTTGAGAGCAGAAACTGTTGTTTTAGACAAAAAAACCTGTGTTGCATCGCTGTGCTTTGACCATTGGAGCACCCACATCCCATCGTGCCACAGTCCAGGTCATTTACACCGAACGTTGTCCCTCAGACACCTCAGGACGCTACAGCAGAACGAGCACACTTGGGTCATCCAGCTGCTGACTGACAGAATGTGATGTTTACTCTCTGCTGTAGTCAGGAATCGCTCATGCACACCTACCAGCAGTCCAAAACCTATGGAACAGGTCCTGATGCTGACGGTCACCTGACATCATAACTCATGATAGCTGCTGCTCACGCATTCACACACTCAGTTCATACACACTGAGCATTTCTGGAACTTTCTGATCAAACATGACGTGTACTTTTATTAATGAGGCTGTAAACATATTTGTTGTTTCGGAGGTTTTAACCGTAGCAGCCAAAGAGCAGCTATTGTTCCCAACATTTCAGCCAACATGAATGAGAAGTGAATAAAGCGCTCCAAAAAATGGAATGACAGCCGGGCAAGCTTCATCTGTGGATGAGGTTGATGTGACATCATCAAAAACCTCCAGGACGGCTGCTCAGTGGATCTTTAGGTGAGAGTTTTCTGTAAGCGCTGCTTCCAAAGTCGAGGATGAACTCTGAACGTCCTTTTAAGAGCTTCTTTTTGACAGGAAACTGTGTCTCGGTGCAAATGTCAATTTTCAAAAAACCTTTAATTCTAATCTCAGTTAATCTTAAACCTAAAACCAGCTGTTAATCCTCAACTTAATCTCTTTTACAGGCCGGGAGATTTCTGTCATGTCCTCGTCCTCGTGAGGACATTTAGGCTGAATAGACACTAAAACGCAGCCACACACAGGAGGGCCTCTCTGCTGCTGGGATAAATCTGCAGTTTCCTGAAGGGAAGCCCACGACTCCCCCAATAAATCCCCCCCTACCCCATCACCACACACACACACTCACACATCCCAGTGCCCCTGTGGGAGACCTCCCATTGTCTCCCAGTAGGAACTGGGGGGGGAGGAGGGTCCTGCCAGGAAACACATCGGGCCGTCCTGAAAGCTGCTTCCTGAAGGCAGCAGGAAAACATCGAGCAAAAACTCTGAGCTGAACAAACACACAGAGCCATCCTGCAGCCAACAACAGCAGCGGGTCCGACATCACATGATGCATCACACCGAGGTTTGGATAGCGTGTTATCACATTTGGCGAGCGCACAAGTGTTTAAGTGTTTGTGTGCGGCGCGGCGCTCACACACTGCGACACACTGTCACCTCTGTCTGCAGGGCTTCATCGTCAATCACACACCGACGTCACTGGTATCTTGTGTGTTCCGCCGTACGCAGACAAAAAATGATTTTTTATCACAATCAGGTTGACTTCAAACATCACATGCGTCCTGCCTCCCCTCCCTCTTCCTTCCAGATTCTCCAGCAAACACAATCAGCTACATTCAGCCTCCACAATGAGGCATTATGCCTCTTTGGTGGCGACGCTGTTTTTCGAAAAGTTTTGTGAGGCCTCGTTGTTTTCTTCCCAACCCCTCCCTCCTGCTCCAGACTGTGCCTAGGTTCAAAATGTCACTAAGTGAATTCAATAAAGTTGCGGGGGAAGTCCGCCACTTGGAGAGTTTTAAGAAGAAGGGACAGTGTTTGGCGTTCGAGTGGCTCCCACGGTGGATCTGAAGCTGTCGAGAACCAGCTGCTGGGACTCAAAGCCTCTAATGAAGGATAAAAGGAGGCTAATGTCCAATGATGCCAACAATCAGCGAAGACTTTAAATCCAACTCTCACTCCACGTCTTTCACATCTTGCCATTCTGTGACATTTCACACATTTGCAGAAACGTTTCGTGATGATGTTCTGCCTCTTTCGGTTTCCCGAAAAGCCTCTCAACGCCTCCGTTAACACCAAGTCATCACTCTGAATGCCAAGAGGGCGATCGGGCTGTTTGTAATCTTATTTTTCGGGTTGGAGTACATCTACCCGCACACTGACGTGGATTTCATGACATTTACATGGAACATCAGAAGCCTGGTCACTCAGCTCCCCGTACACATGATCGTGATGCTTTTCAAGCTTTTTTTGGACGCGTCCTCGACATCTCCGTTTCCACCTGACTCGGTTACCTCAACAGTTGAGAATGAACACAGTTTGGTTTCACAGCTGACACCATGTTGTATTTAACTTCTCTATCTAACCATTTGGAATGTAAAACAAACACAATGACACATTTTCTTATCTGTGTTTTTCTAGTTTTTTTAGTTTTGCTGGCTGACCGTCAAACAGCTTGTTTCTGAAACCAGGTTAGAATGTTCACTCTGATCATAGCAGGACATTATTCAACTGAAATACATTTTAATTTACTATTTAGTCCAATTAGACTCTCAACATAAACAAATGTTTATCCAGCAAACAAATGTAGCGAGTGCAAAACGTGCAAGTGTCAAAAACTGCAACTCCTTAAACGGCCACTCGAGGCTGCTCCAAAAGCGAGACAGTTTTCATCTTTTGTCAAATCTGTGGTTGCAAAAATGTACGACCTGAGCTTATCTTAGTGATACTACATGACAACGTTCAGTGTTGTTGCATCAGCACAGCTTATGAAGTTTTGATCTCAGCAGCAGGACCCCGTCAGGCGGCTCAGTGTCCCTTCCTGAAACAAAGCAGTGCTCACAAGTCGAGTTTTCCTCAATTAGCCAGTTTTCCAGCTCTGACTTCACTTTGTAATTTGGACCAAACACACCTTGTTCTCCCTCTGAAGTCACACATGAACTCTCCAAGTCTGTTTCCCAACACGACAAACTGAACGTCAGAAATCACCAGCCGGAATATTTCTATCTAATCTGCACAGGTTGCTTTCTCTCATTTCTTTTCTCTCTAATCACTTCGGCTCTTTGCGTTTCCTGGCCAAGCAAATCATGAAAACAAACCAGCTCAAGGCGTCTCTAAAAGCCTTTCGAAGCTGACCTACATATCTGCTCCACAGCTTTGTGTTTAAGAGGAGACTGTGACCCATTTGTCTCCTTCACAACAGTAGCCACTGGAGCCTCCAGATGTTTGATTCTCATAACTACAGAACAAGACCAGATGTCAGCCTCTGCTGTTTTATGCCCAGAAACAACTGAAATATGTGTCCATTATCATGTTATTTCCTTCACTGTTGGAAATTATACTCGTTCTGCATGTCTTTGATGGAAAGGGTCGGGCTAATGACAAGGCAGAGGATGTATGTGTGTCTTTGAAACGCCTTAAAATGTCTCCCGGAGCTCCTGACAGCACACCTTCATCTCACTGGAGCTGTGGAAACTACACGTTGTGGGCTCTAATTCAGTTTTCCATAATGTAGTGATTCAGTTAGCTTCTCAGATTTGCTCCAAACATTACTCCTGTAGTCACACTGAGATGCAGTTTGATGTCTGCCAGGCATTACGAGACCTAATTGAACATATCGACGCCCTGCAGTCGACTCAGACGGTCTGCCAGGTGATTTCACCCAAACTGCAGAGGAGACTCCCTTTTATAAGTCCGCTCCATCGTTTCCTGGATTTATTCTGTCCAGCTGCTTATTCGACTGTTCTGTCCTCATGTTTAGCTCAATAGGTTTTTGCATTTTTAGAGTTATTATAGTTAGTGGCCATGAACAATGAATACATCAGTAAATAATCAGCTAATAGTCAATATTAGGAATACAGTCCAGGTTGATTTCCCATTTAAAATCCCTGTTAGTGTTGGTTGGTGTTTAACCTCATCAGCACGGCAGTAGTTCAGCTTTTTATTTTATCTGATCGACTCTCTAGTGGAACTGTTGACCTTCTGGAAAGAAAAATTTAAAAAGCAGCTGAACATATAAACCTCCATTAATTCAACAACTCAGGAACATTTACAGCTGCAGACCAGACTGGACTTCTGTAAAAAGACTTTTGACCTTTTATACCAGCAGGTGACCAACTGAAAAGCAACTATTATGGAGTATAAATTCCTAAATCCTCTATTATTGACTTCATCAATAATCAAGCAGCTTTACAACCGGGTCACACAAACATTGTTCTCACTAAATCAATAAAAACAGACAAACTCAGGGCTGAGATATTTAATCCTTCGCGTCATTGCAAGACCGTTTGTTGGCCTTGTTGAATACAGATCATCTTGGTGGCAGCTTGTTGCGGTTGCGCCTGCTCTTTTCCTACTTTTAGCTTCTTTCTAAACTTTATTTATATATTTTGTACTGTTAATAAGACTGAATGGGAGCAACTGTGAGCAATTCCCCCTCGAGGATCAATAAAGTACTTCTGATTCTGTTCAGACCTTGTGTATATTGTTGATAATTCAATTATTTTACTTATTTGTCTTTTGGTGTTTTTATTGATATTTCTTTCTAGTGTAGTGGTTCGATTACTGTAAAACATTCAGTAATAACTACTTGGATTTACACGAGTACAGGTTGCCAACAGGTTGAAACGTTTCCTCACGTTTTCTTGGATGTTCAGAACAAATTTCAACCCAATCCAACGAATAATCTGTGAGGCTTCTGACCTTCAAAGGCCACGACACACAAAGAATCACAAGGTCCCGTTAATTTTATTTAGAAGTTTCCACATGATTTTTTTTTTTTTTAGAGAGAATCCCTGACATGAAATGAGTTCTGAATTCTGACTGACCCTGCATGAAAGCAAGTGTTGGAGTCTTGTTAAGCCCTTTTATATGACTTCAGGACTTTTCCACAGGCACCTCTGTGCTAAACACAACATTAGTTCTATTATGAGCCGCTGAACAGAGGTGACCTCTGTGCTGCGATGGTTTGTGGAAACCAGGCTCCTGTCTGGATTAAACTGGAGTCGTCGCTCTCATGTCACCCTTAGAGGCGTTTCTCAGACGTCAAAAGCAGAAACAGTGAAGACGATCTGGAGACGGCGTCAGTGAGAGGACAACCACAGCTCATCCCTTCTGTCTCCTTGTCAAACACAATTTTGATTGTTGGATCCAAAATGTGAAAGGTTTTGGTGGCACCACAACAGCATGCGGTCACTGTTTCCAAAAGCTGCCACAGTTTGGTTCTTTGACAGAATCTGACCTCTTCTGGTGCTCGAGGCCAAACCGTCAAACCCAGTCTGCCACTTTCACCATATCACCAGCCAAAAAAACTTTTACCATCAGTTGTTACAACCTCTAAATGATGGTCAGCGTCTGGTTAAGTAAATAGATTTACTCGATGCTGCCAAACTCCAGCCGTCTTTGGTTAGTTTGGTGTTTTCCCACCCTAACGTTAGTGCTCAGAGTCTGATAAGTGCTGCGTTCCCAGTACTGCGCTGCCAGTTCTTCACTCGTCGTGGGTATTTTTAGCCTGTTTTTCATTGAGTGTTTTTCAGGCAGCAGAGATAGCGGAGGGAGGAGCGTCTGATTGGACCACAGCGGTAGAAACTCACCGACAGTCCCATGAATTCATGTGACGTTCACATTTAGTCCCGTTCAGAATCAAATGTTCGCAGACGAACGAATGTGAATGTTTCATGCCTACAAGACCGTCACTGGTGCAGCATTTCATAGCTGTTCATAAATCCAAATATAAGACCAGAACTAAGAACGAACTGTTCTGATGCACGGGATGACTGGTCCTTCATCACTGTGGCTTTATTCAGTCCCGCAAACATCATAGTTGTTCTCCAGAGGAACAAACTCCGGCCTGTCAGATGAGCTCTATTAACTCATCAACTTTAACCTGCCGTCAAGTTTCCAATTTGATCATTTGATTTGATTTTACAGTGAATATAAGACGACTGATTAAACATTAAAGTCAGTATGTGAAAGTAGTTTTAATGCAGTCGATGTTTATTTCTGGTAAAATCTGCGTTTGTGCTTCTTTCATTTGACGGCAGAACGTTGATGCTGCAGTTAAGTTGAACTGTTTTAACAATCAGCGCTGAGATGTTCGGGGAAAACATCTAGTTGTGATTTCTCACAGATGTTGCAGCTGCCATGTGATTGTGATATAACTTTTTAAAGTCAAGCTTTAGTTTAATATCCGTTGTCCAATAGATGAGATTCCATGAAGATCATGACCGCTACACAAGAAGAACATGAAGATTAGAAACACTGCATGATTTACAGCCTAAATCACAGCCTTTGCAAACTGCTAATTCCACTGTTACAAAGTTCAGTTTGATTCGTGGTTCATCCCTAATTTCAGCGAGTCGTCAACACGTTTACAACAGAAGAGCAACAAAGTCTGCGTTTGAAGGAGGCGTCACAGGTCACTCACCAGAGAGGAGGGCTTTGTGTTCATTTAGACGTAGTCGACTTATTCACCTTTTATTCACTGTTTTCATTTCCAGCTGCAGTTTGGTTAAAGGAAAAGATCATAGTTTGATTTCAACTTAACCTTTTTTTTAAAAGTTATTTTTTTGGCCTTTGTATTCGATAGTGAGAGAGAGAGACAGGAAAGTGGGGGAGAAGAATGGGGGGAGGACACGTGGGAAAGGGTCATGAGCAGGATTCGAACTCATGACCTCCACATTGGGACTGTAGCCCTGCACATGGGACGCCAGCTCAACCAGGTGAGCTATAGCGGCGCCCCTTCAAGTTAACCTTTTAACATCTGCCTCAAGCTTCTCTTCCATTTTCTTGGTTACAAAGGAAAAGTGGGAGCGACACAGCGAGATTTTAGTTGTTCTTGTTCACACAACCACATGAGATCATGTATGTAAGCATCGGTTGTTTAAACGCCCCTGAAACCATCAGCTGATATGTTTTCTGTCAGGCTGGATGTTTAAATCACGATCGTTCCATTACTATTAATCCAGGCATCCATATGGACCATTTATTCATCCATGTTGCCTTTTTAAAACATTCAATCCATTACTTTCAGCTGTTTATCACTTCTAGCTTTCTCTTTCCACCGTTCATCTTTTCTATTTAGCAAACTGTTTCAGGTTTTTTACTACCTACTTCTATACACTCTCCATCACCACAGTTACAGCTGACTCAATGCAGACTTTTCTAGTTATCATCTCTGTTCTTTCAAAGTATTGGAGCCAGTTTTCTAAGAACCTTGGAAACTGCTAAAGAAACCCCTGATGTACAAACCGGCCTGGTAGGAACCACTGCTCATCAGCAGGTTGTGCATTAATCTGCTGCAAAGGTCCCACATTAATGTCTCATTTAGTCTTAGTGACATTTGCAGCAAACTACGGAGCCCGGCTGTTTTAGGAAAGGAGAGGACATGTCTTTGACCTGGGTTTTAAAATTTCTTAAGCATATTGGCTTGAAGCAGAATCAGTCAGAAAGCGTTAGTTGTGGGTTTTTCTTACTGGATCTGTTCATAATAAGTGTTTAAATATTGACAGCCTTTTCCTTTGCAAACCTTTTACAGGACTGCTCTTATCTCACATCGCCCCCCGTAACAGAACCTCCGAGTCGGAGATAAGGAGACGAGAGCCGACCGCAGACGCATTCAAGAGACGGGCGACCTTTGGCTAATTTTTCTTTTTCAGAACCACAATCAGTAAAAACGACGGCACAGAACAAAGCTGGTCTGTTATCTGGAGATCACCACTGATCCGTTTTCTTCTCTTTCACACTCGCCTTCCTTTAAATGTTAACGTGAGATGATTAGATATACAATGCTTAACAAACGCAGTCGACCACCACCCAGTGAAAGGTTTATGCCTAAATGAACTGCATCAGTAATTCCCAAAATCATGTCTTATGTTTCTCTAGTGGTTAATACACCAGCATGTAGAAGCTCTTTAACAAATGTGATTATTGTTGATATCCATGAATTACTATTTCATTATTTCATGATTAAGATGTCAAATAGTTATTTGCTTGCATTCCTGAACAGGAAAGCTAGTTTTAAAAGCTTCAAACATCCGCCCACACCGACACCAGGCTCTCCGTGTTCAGAATTTATCTCATTTTAATTGTAAAAACTAAGACAAACAATAAAAACAGTTCTTCTAACTTGTAAAATCTAGAACTGCATCCCAGCTGGAGTTTTTATGTTCTTAAAACGTTGTAAGAACGCTCTGCAAAACTAGTTTTAGTGGTTGAATGTTATGCTTGATTCATTCTCAGAGAAGCTCAGTGGCTCCAATCTGGGTATAAAAATGTGAATTCCTCATTCCTGTTAAAAATGGTAAAACGTGGAGAGCAGAGTGCGAAATAAAGCACCTCATGATGCTGGATGGTATATATATACATATAGATCAACAGTTCTTAACAAGTTAGACAGGTGGTCTAATACATCTGTTAAGCACCGTATTTAAATTCTAAATGGGTCATTTTCACAAGTCGTCCTGAATTACGAAACCTTTTTTTTTCCTATGAAGTTAATTGAGTTTTGCTCCAGTGTGACTGCTTCATATTTTCATCTAATACCAGGAAATGTCACAAATGATTCAATTTATTTTACAGGGAAAGGCAACGATAAAAACAAAAAAAAAACAAGCAGACACGACCACGTCACAAAATTCCACATGATTAAGTTAAATCATGAGAAAAACCTGGATTTTAAACCTTCTTATCTGGACATGAAACTTATCGATGGAACTCAATCTGGGCACATTGAAGGAAAATTGAACATGATCTACCAAAATTGTTTTATGTACGTAAATATCACATGATCCCAAGATCGCTGAGGCAAATGAAATTATGAGCCACAGAGCTGCTCTTGTTTCTCATAAACGTCTATGAGTCCTCCGTCATCACAGAGAAAAGCTCCAAACATCCGCCAACACCAACACCAGGCTCTCCGAGTATCAATAAGTGACGTCTCAGAATTTACCTCAATTTTATTGTAAAAACTAAGACGAATCAAAAAATTAAAACAGTTTGTCTAACATGTAACATCTAGAACTGCATCCCAGCTGGAGTTTCTATGTTCTTAAAAGGTTGTGAGAAAGTTCTAAAAAGTTCTTGTGATGTTGTTAGGGGGGAAGTGTTCTTTTAGTTCCTAGAAAGTTCTTCATGAAGGCAGCATAAGGTTCTCTTTAGAAATGTTCTTTCATATGTTGCATTGGGAACGTCCTTCCTTGTTATCATGCAACGCTGTGAGAACGTTCTGAACTGCAACCTTCCACCTTTGTTAATATTCTGAATTACAGGAACATTTTATAAGAAACATTTTTTCTTCTGAGGCCTCGCTAACGTCTTGAAAACATGTTTTGAACGTTGGTTTGAGAACGTTCTTCTTCTGTTATCGTGTAACACAATCCGACAAACATCCTCTGAATGTTAAAACTTAAGTTTTAACCTGATAGGAAGAATATTTGAAATGATAAATATCTTTAAAACGTTCTTTGAGTATCAGATTATGTTTTCTTTCAAACATTATTGGAACTTGCAGGTAATGTTTCCTGTTCGCTGGGATGTAAAAAAAAAAAAAAAAGAAAAGTGACCTCCTTATTCTTCCTTCCACTCCAATTAGCGAATGTGGCATGAAGCAGAAAGTGGCGATTTCCATTTCCAAAGCCTGGATTCCTGCTAATTGGGATGAAAGCCTCCTGCTATCAGGTTCCAACAAGGTCCAACACTCCAAACTAATTGTTGCTTCAGACAAAAAAAAAAAAGAGCTTGTTAAGGTTAAAAAAAAAAAACAACCTGCTGACTTTGAGAGCAGAGAGTTGATTTGTTTAAACCTGATCCCGACTCTGAGCTTTAACAGGAAATAAAACAGTTTGGCCTCAAGATTATTCCTTAAACTAACAATCAAACGTTTACATGTTAAAGCTGCACTCATGAAACAACTCAGAGGTTTGTGTCTGCAGACTTAAACTCAGCTCACTTTTGTGCACTTTTAAACATATCGTGAAGGAAACGTGTTCCAGAGACAGCGTGATGTCGACAGAAACGAGAAGAGCTGCAGCATGAAGACATACGGACAGCGTCACCTGACACGACGTCCCAGGACCTGAACAACATGAAACCAACTCCTTTATCTTATTAAACAATCATCCGACTACATTACCCACAAAGCACTGCTTTCTCATGCACAGCAGGAACATTTAGACCCCGCCTCAGTCAGACTGACGGCAGATACAAATTAAAACTGGACTCACAAAACTATTCTACAATATCTATGGTGTTTATCTGAACACATTTCTTCTGTTTATATTTATCTATTCCATAACTTAATCATTTTTTAGTGTATATGAATCCAGAGCTTATTCTAAATGTTACCTCTGTGTGTATATATAAATGTATGTATGTGTGCGTTTGGTATTTTGCTTGTGTTTTGTACCGAACTGTGTGTGCATGAAGTTCCTGAGAGTTCTTGAAAGTTCTTGAACAAGAGACTCTGAGGTGTAAAATTGGTTGAGTTGCACCTTTAACTCAGTCAAAGGTATTTCAGATGGAAGAGTCAACACTTGTAAATAAGAAACTGAATACAGAAGAGCTCAGTGAGGAGGCGTCACACAGCAGGCGGGTGTTTACCAGCCGGGTTGGTCTCAGATGATCAAAGAGAAACAGAAGATCCCAGCTTCAGGAGACTCATTTAAACATTTTGATTTGTGTCCCACCGTCAGCAGACAGCAGAGATGTGCTTTAAAAGAAGGAAAACAAGCTGCTGCCCATTTAGTCAGATGTGACGAAGAGACGGACACAAGTTAAAGGCTTCTAGGACTTGTTCATTAACCAGCAACAGAACAGGAAACGCGTCCTATCACGCTGCAGAAACTGCTCGAGGAACCTGACCAAGAGACAAAACCAACAGAGCATCTGTGAGGGAGTGAAACAGATGATAGAGCAGCACATGTTTTAGGCCAGAGCTACCTTATGATTGACTGTCGGGGTGCAGAGTGTTCTCACATCTACTGTTCGCCTGTTACGTCCAGTTTCAAAAGAGCAAGATGGCAAACTGGAGTCCACGAACCAACGAGCAGCATCGCAGGTCACTGTGTCCATCGTTTACAGACAGCCTACGCAAGTGACAAATACATTCAAAGATGAAATATGAAAGAGAAATAAATTGAGAAATTAAATGGAACATGCTTATTAAATGTCCAACATGCAGCTGACGGTTTGATCAATGATTTGATAACGGCAGAAAACACTTGAGCTTGTTCTGTTCTTACACAGTTTATAAAGTATTACGAATCATTTAAGAGTAAAAAAAAAATAATGTTGATTTATATAAATGTAGAAATCATAATTCAGATCCATCCTTGTTTATGTACGTCTTTTTTTTTTTTAACTACCGTAATGTCTGGACTATAAGCCACTACTTTTTTCACACGCTTTGAACTCTGCGGCTTAAACACTCATGTGGCTAATTTATGGATTTTTACGATTTTTACGAATTTGCCTCGAGACGAAAGTGACATTGAGGAAGTGTGTGACAAAGTCATTCTGAGGCTGTTCAGTTCCGACACTGAAGAAGACGACTTTAGTGGTTTTAGTGCAGGAGGAAGATGAAGATAGCGATCAATGACTTTTCCTGGTAGGCTGCTGTAGTTTTTTTAAAGTTACTGGGTGCGGCTTATATTCAGGTGCGCTCAATAGTCTGGAAATTACGGTGTTTATTTTCTAAGTAAACATTTTCTTCTACAGTTTGAAGCTTCAAGTCTCCTTTAATCCAACAGAGTGTTGATTTTGTACGTTTTGGTCCCAGTTAGGGTCAAACAGACGATAAGGCCGGACATGTGTCAGGATGTACATGGTGTCCTTCACTCAGTACATCTGGTTTCGTGCCAGACTCAAAGTTTTGGGCGGCTGTCCATCTTCTACAGACATCCTCTGGACTCGCTTGATACTTTTCAGGTGTTTTATTATCATGTTGTGGCTAATTAGAGTGTATATTAGTTGTCAGGAACGTCTGGGTTTCTGTGTTTCTAAGTCACACCTGAACGTTGAACGTTGAGTAGAAGCGCTGCAGCAGCTCTCAGCTCGCGGCTTCTCTCTCTGTCAAAACATGCCAGTTTTATTTTTCACTCTTGTCCTGCTGCTGCTTTCTCGTTGCATCACGTCGCTGCAGCGCGCCGAGGAACTCTTGCTAAAATTATATCCACTTGTAATCGAGCTAAAAATACGACGGCATGTATTTTATGATGCAGCAGGACTCACGAGCACCGAGACCAATCCAATTTAGCTCTAATTTGATAAACTGTCCCCTCCATCAGCTCCGAGGTGTAAATAAGGCGAGAATGTATGAATCAGAGGAGCCATGTTTGTTTAAAAGCTGTCAGAGAGTATCAGGGAGTTCCAGTGACCTCCTGACACCTCTAACTAAACTTACAGACGGGCTATTTTGGAGGCAGCAGTAAGTCAAACCTGAGGGTCCTGTTGCAGGAAAACAGGTTCCCCTGAGAGAGCTCCATAATGCTGCTGAGAGCTTAACACGGACGCTAAAGATGATTTCAGTTCTGCTCATCGCCTGCGTCGCTTCATTGCTGAGCTCATCATTCATCCTGGATTTCAGAAAGAGTTCTTTGCCTCAGTCTGTTTTCAAAGACAACATTCAGACACAACCTTTGAAAAAACAAAGTGTAGTTGAGAAGAACAAGGCAAAAGCTGCACCTTTTAAATCTAGTTTGACTGAAGAAGTTTAACAAAAGGTCACCGCATGCTGACATTCCTCAAACATTTTCTCTTTCGCTTTTCTGTTTGTTCCACATTGTTCCTATGATTTATTCCCAAACTACTCAACTGAGCACCATCTTTCTCCACTTTCCTATTATTTACCCAAAGAAAAGTCTCAACACTCTGATCAGAAAACTCATTTTGTCCAATTGTGTCCCAGCTCTAAAGACTCTACTGTCCAGAAATCAAATCAAACAACCGAGGACTGGATCCTGAACCGACTAAATGGAGAGTTTGAGGTCGTCCTTCACCACCACAAGTCTGACCGGACCGAAACATTTGTGTAGTTTGAATCTAAACTGAAGCTCACGAGTAATCATCTGAAATTCCCCGACCAATCACTGACGGGTCATTCCATCTCAAAGCTCCACCATCACTTTGCAACTAAAGACAGATAAGAAAAAAAACGTCTGCAATAAGTGCTGAAGGAGCTGCAGTTGAACTGTTTTACACAAAAACTAAATCTTTTTTCTGTCCTGCTGTGACGCCACAAACTTTTGGGATTTGTTTTGTTTGTTTGTACCAAAATAAAAGCTCTGATTACGTATAAAAAGACCAAAAACGTTCATAGCTGGAAGTCAGGAAACTTTTTTTTAGATATTTGTAAAATTTTAGTTGGAGACATCACACACTTTGTTTTGCACGTTTAAATTTGAGTCTATGTTTGACCAACAGTATCTCAGGAACTACTGAAGAAAAAAGCTTGAAATCTCACAGATATTTCTCATCAGGCCATAGATTAAGAATCTGCAATATCGGATGAGTCGATCAAATAATCTCTAAATATGTATGAGTTAAAACACAAAACAAACAAACTGCAGCCGTGGTGACGTGTCCCATCTGTGAGCACACATTAGCCAAAAAATGGATCATGCAGAAGTTGGTTGGAGGTATTTTCTAAACTAGATGTAGCTGCGTGTCACAATAACACAAAACAAAACAGAATAGTTCCTAATATGAAACACTTAATCACAGAATGAAGACTTCTGTGTTTGAACACAGAGCTGTTCGTCCAACATCCCAACTGATCGACTCAGAGGCTGACGAAGCCCATCAGCCTACATGGTCTTCAGCCGTCACTCAATCTGTTATCAAGACCAAAAGTTCAGCCGTCATGCTTATCTGTGGAAACTCATCTCTTAATAAACTATTTGCGGAGCTCGATCAGCCTCCTCTGATGTCGTCAATCTATTTCTGGAGTCTCTACTTAATGCAGTGATTCTCAACCAGAACACAAGAGGAGCAACTGATTGAGGCTCTTCTCTGGTCCAGGTGAAATTTGGAGCTGTACGCCTTCAAATCACCACCATCATCATTCTGGTCTGTTTCCTCTTGACTTTTCTACAATGGATTTAAATCACAGTTCAATCCAAAGGAGCCAAAGCCTGATCAATGCTGTCAAACATCAGCGCCGCTGCTGGAATAAAGTGGACATGAACGGGAAGAGAAGAGATGATGCAGTGCAGAGGAAGAGGTGGAGAGGAGGGCAGCGTCCAGCACTCCTGACAATGGAGGAGGTCGGAGGGGGGATTTCCGTCCCATGAAGCAGCCTCACCCACAACAAGATCTGCTCCACATTTACTTTATTTATGACACACTTCACGCAACAGAAGCTGCCAAAAGCTCTGCAGGAAGAAGATTAAAATTTAAAAAAACAGCCCATGAACGAGCCGAGTTACAAGTTCTCAATAAAAAAATTAAGAGAAAACTCAGAAAACAAGAGAGGTGGAGAATATCTGCACTGGTTTGGTGGATGAGTCCAGGAGCAGCAAAACCACAATGACAGGAGGACAGTCTGTACAGCTGTGAGAAATCAAACCCCGAAACTGCAGTTTTACAGCCATCAGATCAGAATTCAAGTCAAGAAATCACTTTTCTGCAGTGATTCTGCCACAAATTACTAAAAAAAAAGGTCAGTTTAAGAGACTGAGCTGTTTTTTATTTACAAGATGGGAGCAGAAAATCCAGGAAATGCACAAATAAACCACCATCAGAAGCTACAGACACTGAGTCTAGAAAAAATATTTTTTTAAAAAAGACAAAAATAAATAAATAAAAGCTCTGAGGCTGTATTTAGATATGAACAGATGACACCGACCATCGTGGCATTTTCAAACACAACTAAATCATAAAGCTGTCAGACATTAAAAGTCCTGGAAATAACAGAAACATTCATTTACAATCTGACTTTCACAACTTTAGTTCATGATCACAGCAGCACTTTGGTCATCGATAATTAAATTAAGACACTCTGTCATTACAAGCGTTTGTTCAGACGCTCGATCAAGTCCGTCAATAATCAGCTGATCGATGCGCATCGATGCATGAATCGATCCCTCGGGCGCTTCTTACCTTGTGGCTTGTCTCCGTGCAGTCACACTGGAACTTGTCATAACTTTCAGAGAAGGTAAGAAAAGTTTGGGAGGAGAAGAAAAAAAAAAAAAACTCAGACTTTAGAGTAAAGTTACCTGAAAATGTAAACACGTTTCCGGTTGAGTGACTTCAAAATAAAACTCACATGTTGACCTGAAGGGGTTCGCAGCAAATAAAATGTGAAATTTGGTGGTTGTTGGTTGTTGATATTTATTCATAGATTTTATTTTTTTCAATTAAATTTTATTTTATTTTATTTACTTATTCATTCATTTTCACTTTCTTTTTGTTGCTTTATTCTTCTGAAAACACTTTAAAACTTCTTTTGGAAAGGTTTTATGTCAATAGTTAATTTATTGTTGTTTTTGTTCCCAACCATCTGTAACTTTTTAAAGGAACAGTTAGAACAGTAGAGGTGTGTTGTTCTATTTCCTTTCCACACTACAGACCATAGATATGACTGACTGTGCTTATGTTTGACTGATAATAATAATAATGATGCTCCTCATCATATTTTAAAAATGGAGTTACCTAAGTGTAAGGTGCTTTACGAAACGTTAAAGTATATAAAGCATTAACACAAGTCAACACAACTTTAATGAATGAAACATGCAATAACAAAACATTGGGGGTCACCTATTATACATCTGTTGGTCTCTTCTGGTGGGTTTTCAGAGCTTTTTGAACCGACTGAGCTGCTCTGACAGTAAGGAGGAGCTGCTTTCACAACATTAGAGCTGCAACAGTGAAAACGTGGTTCCTCTTCATACGTGAACTGTGGCAAGGTGGATCAGTGGTTAGCACTGTTGCCTCACAGCCCTGTTCACGTCCCGCTGAGAACACCTGGGATCTTTCTGCATGGAGTCTCCATGTCCAAAAACATGTTGAGGTTAATTGGTGATTCTAAATTGTCCGTAGGTGTGCCTTCACCCTGAGTCAGCTGGGATAGACTCCAGCCCCCCATGACCCCAGTGAGGATTAAGGTGTATAGATAATGGATGGATGGATTTTCTCAATGCAGAACAAGCTGTTAAAAGTTCTAAAATGCTTTGTTTTGAACTTATACAATAGTTGTAAGATGGCCGATTGAACCAGAGTCATTGTGTGCTGATAAAAACGGAGGTTTTGCTCCTGAGGGCTTCGTGTTCATTTCCAGCAGCTCAGGATGAGGCCGATATTCTTAGATTGTGGTCGATGTTGTATAATGAGTTATATTTGTTGGTTTCAGATGGACATCCGATCAGCTGTCGTCTGAGCTTTTAATTAACTGTCTGATTGTGTGTCTCTGCTGCACATGTTCTATTTCGGTAAAGGTTTTATTTTGGCGGCGTTGTCCTCTCACCACCTCCACTTTAGCTCACAGGCTGTTGAACAGGATTCATGTTTCCTTCATATCAACAACCACACCGATGATGTTGTTTCATGTCATGACTTCTTGTTTCTTGTTGACTGACTGCTGATGACCTTCCAAAGCATCATTAATATTTCTTTCACATCTTGCAAGCTCATTGATTGGCTATTCATTTCTTTACAACATGAGGATGATCTCTAATGTGAATCTGAAGCTTGCTTGTGCCCTCATGTAGCAGGAACATTTACAGGACAAGGTGTGACAACTTATTCTTACGGTGAAGGGATACTCTGCAGTCCTTGATGAAGAAAAAAAATGCATACAATATATTGCAGCATGCTCTGAAAAACATATTTTGTTCTTTGCTGAACTGTCACCTGCACAGAAAAAAAGCATGGCTAAATAAATCGAATTTTTTTACCTGCTTTTATTTTGAAGGCCCGGTGGTGTCAGACTGTGCGGACAGATGCTGTTTTGACGCAGTTTTTCTGAGTTTGCCGCTGATAGTGGCTTGAAGGAGTCAGTGACAGACAGCTGAATCCTCCAATCAGAAGCCACATCTGGAGCCTCTGGATTGTGACGACACGGGGGCGGGGCTTGTTCTCCAGTTTAGTCAAATGGCGCCAAAGTGTCGAGATGGATTTTATATTATCATTTATAATAAATAATTATCATATTACAGTTGTACTGAAGTTGTGTCAGAATAATCCACAAATGTCAGCCATCTGTGTGAATGTTTGTTCTGTCGTCTTCTGTAAAGAGTTTAATCCTACTGTTTGTTTTTGTTTGTTTGTTTGTTTGTTTGTTTGTTTTTGGGGGTCAGTTAGTTACACCACATGCAAAAGCTGTAATGAAATAAACAGCTGGACCTGCGGTAATGAAGGCCTGTAAAGTGCATCGTCCATCATCCAGCAGCTGAGGGCGCTGCTGCCCTTCAGGTCAGCAAACAGGATCCAGGAGTTACCAAACACCTCCTTCTGTTTCTGAAGAAGCACCTCGACCTGAAACCAAAAGAAAGGCAGCTGGACATTTTTAAATAAACTAAATAATGAAAAATAGTTAGAGGAATAAATCAGTGAGACAAATACAAGACAGAATCTCCTCCTGTGGTCAGCAGCAGCCAAATCGCACCGTCACTTTTAAATCATTATTAACACACAACAAACCAGATCCCCAACAAGAAAACTAAACACAGACGTTACAACTGCCTGAAGAAAATAAGCTTGTGAAATGCTTCTTCTATCTTTAATTCTGGAGATGGTTCCTGATTGAAGGAAGCAGGACTGGACCAACGTCCATCCATCCATCTATCCAGTCTATCCCAGCTGATCCCAGCAGGTTCACCTGGACAGGTAACCAGTCTATCACAGGGCTACACTTAGAGACAGACAACCAAGCACACTCACATTCACACCTACAGACAATTTACAATCACCAATTAGCCTCAGCATGTTTCTGGACTGTGGGAGGAAGCCGGAGAACCCGGAGAGAACCCACGCTGTACGGGGAGAACATGGAGACTCCACGCAGAAAGATCCCGGGTGTCCTCACTGGGACGCGAACCTGCGACCTTCTTGCTACGAGGTGACTGTGCTAACCACCATTCCACCTTGCAGCCCTGGACCAACATATTTTTCCTAATAATGGGTTGGATGAACACTGCAGTCGTCCTCTACCTGCTAACCACTGCTGTATTCTAGCTAATGTTCAGAAGGACGCTGTGGTCATAGATGGTTCGTTTAATTGGAAATGACACGTGTTGTGTTGAGAAGCTGCTGTTAGTGGCTCTGGCCCTGCAGTGAACTCACTACTGATTCCAGTTAAAGGCATCAGACAAAGTTTAGTTTCTTGTTTCAAATTCGTAATGAGATTAGTTACAGAAATCCTGTTTATACATCATCAGATCTCATTATTTGTCATCCAGATCTTATCAGTAAACGACAGCTTTCGGCCTGCTGCTGCTGTGAAGTCTGATCGTCCAGCGTCTGTTTTGCTTCTGTTGCTACGAGAAACGACATAAAGTCATAGAGAAACAGAAACGTGTCGTCTAGCTTCGGTTTCTGCTGCTCTCCACTGATCCAGTTTCTGTTTTACTATTAAATCAATCTGACAAGGAACACATTCAGTTCAAAGTCTAACAGCTTATTAAACAGAACCATAGAGATGTTTCTTTAAGGTTCACTTGCTCACTTTTTCCAGAGCTTCAAAATCAAGAATCCTCACCAGAGGCAGAAGACACACCTTTGAACAGGACAGTTACCTTTTACCGCTCGTTATCGTATCATAGACACAAACTGAAGAAGCCCATGAGATGTGGTTGAGAGCTGGGAAACCTCTAAAAGTGGACCGATAGTGATTTTTTTTGTGATTTTTGTTGTTTCCTCCTGTCAAACAGATTGTATTTTATATTGTCAAGTGCCCAAAATGTGTAGTTGAAAGCTTTGAAAGCACTAAAAATATTGAGAAAATGGAACTTGAGTTAATTTCTTTGTTTTGTTGTTGTTGGTTTTTGTTTGTTTGTTTTAGGAGAAACAAAGATGAAAAGCTCATAAATGGACATTGTTTTATTTTTCAAAAAGAATCCAGTGAAACAAGCTGCTTAGTGAACTTTAAGTCTCTTCATCATTTGCTGGATCAGAAGTCATGCTGTTACATCAATGAGCTTTTTTTTTTCCAAACCACAGTCAGAGCAGTTACAGTCAAACATGTTGTCACATGACTGGAGGAAAATCCAGCCACCGACCAAGTCTGTGAGCTGTGGCTGAAACTGGCAAGTTGACACAAAGGTTTTGGTTTTTGTTCCTTTTTTCTTTCTCCTCAAACTGTGTCTAAGCAGTAAAGAGGAGGCGCACTTCATCCTTCAGATGAGACTGAAAGCTGCAGAAAAGCCAGTAGGTGGATCTTGAGTTGCTGTTTTTCCTCCATCTGCTGAAGAAGTTTGTGACATGCAGTCAAAAGTCTGTTGATTCCTGAAGTAAAGTGTGTAACAGCACAACCTGCTTCCTGCTCACTTCATGTGACTGAGAGCAAATCAGGGGACCTTAAGACATCGTCATCGACTTTAGTTTCATTTATTAACCAGAGCTTCACGTCTCTGACCTGCAGACCGACCTCCAAAATACTTCTATTCATATTTATTGTTCTGTTCTATTGCTGCTCTCCATCTGCTGTTCTGTCCTCACCCCATCCCCCCATCCCCACTCTCACCCAACCGGGTGAGGCAGACGGCCGCCTGCCCTGAGTCTGGTTCTGTCAGAGGTTGTTTCTCCCTCCCTTTGGGGGGGTTTGGTTCCTTCCCACCGTTGCCAACCGTTTGCTTAGAAGGAGTCCAAAGACAACTTTGGATTGTTGGGTTCTCTGTTTAAATATGTAAGGTCTGTACCGCACCATGTGAAGCACTGTGAGATGACACATGTTGTAAACTGCTCGATACAAATAAAATTGAATTGAATTGAAATTAGCTGCAAGGTGGAGCAGGTGGTTAGCGCCGTTGCCTCGCAGCTAGAATGTCACTGGTGAGAACACCCAGGATCTTTCTGCATGGAGTCTCCATGTTCTCCCCGTGCAGTGTGGGTTCTCTCTGGGTTCTCCGGCTTCCTCCCACAGTCCAAAAACACGTTGAGGTTAACTGGTGATTCAAAATTGTCCGTAGGTGTGAATGTGAGTGTGCTTGGTTGTCTGTCTCTAAGTGTAGCCCTGTGATAAGACTGGTTACCTGTCCAGGTGAACCTGCCTTCACCCTGAGTCAGCTGGGATAGACTCCAGCCCCCCATGACCCCAGTGAGGATTCAGCGGTGTATAGATAATGGATGGATGAACTGAAATTAACACCACAAAACTGAGACGTCTGTAACTGTGTTGGCTCTGAGTTACATAAGTAAAGTGTGATCGTCTCTGCAGGAGTTCTGCTCTGGAAGGAGGAAGTCTCAGGTCTCTGGTGACCAGAGGGAACAAGGCAGGCAGCGCTCGGTGAGCCAGCAGGAACAACAGGACGCAGCGGGAATGAATTAATGAGCTACATGACACTGTAAAAACACCACAACACCACCACAGGAAGAGTGGCGGGTTCAACAGTTTAAAGCCTCTCTGGGGTCAAACGATGGAGACACAGATACTGATCGATAGCAAAGAGCTGCTCTGTGACTGTGCTGCAAAGAGCCGAGGTCAGCGACAGTCGAGTCTCCTCCACAAAAATGTGAGAGAAAAAAAAACACTAAGGAACCATAAAACACTGAAGTTAGTTTCACTTTTCCACAGAGTTACATAAAGAAAAAAATATTTAAAAACTGAAAAAAAATATATAAACCTGTAAAGTTGCTTTTAGGAACAACACAATAGCATTGATTTATACATGACGGGGCTTCATGTGTCAGAGGACGGCCAAAGACAGCTGCTGTCATCTAATTCACATTCACACTCATCTTTATTTTAACATTAACAATAGAAAAATATTAGCTATGTGCAGCCTGTACGAGGTCGTTCACAGAGATGAACCCTCAGTTTATTATTATTTAACTCTTTGAAGCCACTTTTAGCTCAGTGTTTGGTTCTACGCCTCACAGCTGCATCTGATAACAAAGTGGATCATGCTGATCATATGTCAGTGTTGAGTTCACAGCTTGCTCTGGTGCCAAGTGGCAAAAAAAAAGCAAAATACTGTCTAAAGTTAAAGCAGGTGATCATAGACTTAAACCTGCAGTCTTTCTAATGACCAGCAGGGGGCGACTCCTGTGTTTGTACAAAGAAACCTGATTGTATAGAAAATGATTCAACTCCTCACTGGATTTGTTACCTTAGTAAATATTTTTCTAATAAGTTTGTGATTTAAGTCACTAGTTTCAAGTCTTCTTCAACACAGACTGATGTTCATTTTGTAAGTTATGGTGCGATTTAGAGTGAAATAGATGATGATGCTGGATATGTACATTTAATCCGTTCATACTGTTCGGGTCAAATGTGGTAGTAAAAAATTCCCTAAACGTCTTTTAGCCTGAAATTTGATGACTTTTCCTGAAGCGAGCCAAAATTACACAAACATGAAAATATTCTAAAATGTTATACTTTTGTACAGGTGCTACAAATGTGTGTTCTCTGAGGCTGTTTGGAGTCAATTTGCACCCATTGAGTTGGACTTCAGATCTACCAGTGTGGGTCAAATCAAGCGACGCAGTGGTTTTAGGGAATCTTGGAACTGTGAAACTGTACAGGCCATGTTTTCTGTGTATTTTTTTTATTTTCATGTATTAATGTGACATAGACTATTTAGACATTCTAAACAGATCTGCAGTTTAACATTTGGTTTACACGTATCATGAGGGAATTCTTTCCAGATCAAAAATCGACAAACTGGCATAAAATATGAACAGTATTTAAGGGTTATGAGTAAAGAAAATGAAGCTGATGTAAAGAAATGTAGAAATAATAATAAAACTATGTATTATTTTCATTACCAAAATGCATTTGTTTGTTGTTGTTTTTTAATGCATTTTAACGTTTATTCTGCATTTACTTATTCATGCTTAAGTCATCGTTAAATTGAGGATGGGAATAAAATAAAACAAAATAAATAACAACAAAAAAAAAGTCCTGAATAACTTAAAGCTAATATTTCTACGATGAGTGTCTTTTTGCAGGAAATTCAAAACTTTACATCATCCTGTTATTATTTTACCATCTGACTACATTGAACTGATGAAACAGTTGATAATTAATCCACATTATTCCTGTTTTTTCACTTCTGTATACTTACAGAAGTAGTGTCATCGTCTTTAGGAGAATTATGTGTTGATGCTTAAATACATGTTCCCGCTAACAGCTCTGTCCGTTCACTGAAGAGGACTTTTGACTTTTCCTGATGCATATGTGGACTTTAACTTGTCCTGCTGCTGCTTTTATGCCAACAGGTTCCCAGTATGTCTGCTGCTGAGACTGAAGATGACTTGTGCTGTCCTGTCAGGCCAGTTTTCTCTCCTGAAACAGACGTGCACAGTTCATACAAGGTCAGTTTTCTGATGGCGCGTACAGATGGAGGAAGCTGCAGCTACTTGGAAAACGTGAGATATTAATGGGCTCTTTTTCCTCCAGGTCAGCGTGACCTACGAGCCAGAGGCAGGGTCACACCTACAGTGATCAGACCCAGGAGACACCAACACACCCTCATCCTCCCTACATTTTGCGACTCCACCTTCATCCGACTGCAATCCTTTAAAGCTGGATGTTTTTTTTAAAAAAAGAAAAGCAGTACATGAATGTGAGAGAAAGGTTACGACATTCTTAAAAACTATTTGTGTAAAGACAGTAATTTGTTGGACAAAGTGTTGAAGAAGTGCAGAAATCTTCTTTTTACTTTGAAACATTGGATGAAGAGTTCATTCATCTTCATTAAATGATGCTCAGCTGCCATTTGCTTGTGCAGATTGTCGACCTTTCGAGCCTTTAAAGCGCCGACTGTCAGACGAAAATACAGGTTGAACAAAAGAGCGGCTGAACTGCAGACTGTCATATTTTACAATCATTTTGTGTGATGACACAGTAAAGTTTCTACTTATCGTCCTTTAAATGAAGCTCCATCATCTCTGTCAAGGTCGTTTTGATAAGAAGCTCTTTACATACGGTGACATCATGTTGTTCTTTAACGTCACCACGAATCAGAAATAAATACTGATGGGGAATAAAGTGTAGGAGTTACAGGACACTCTGTACTGACAAATAAAGCGGCGTTTCTGTTATCACTGCATAAACTCTGCTGGCAATAAACATGTGGATTTTTCTCCCCAGAGAGACGAACACCCAGGTCATCGGGGCGGCTGCCGTGATTGTGATTTGGCGCGGTGTCTCTCAGTGAGTCATTACTTCCATAAGTGAGATGGCTTTTATTCAAGAGTGAAAGTCGGTGGTGCTTATAAACCAGACAAAGCCAGGAAATGATCAGCCAGGCAGCTCCGTGTTTCTGCTCCACATCTACCGAACCGAACACCAGGAGCTAATCTGACCCGGTGGGATTAAAACCAGCAGCTTATGAGGAAACATCAGCATAACTTATGGAAAGATTTGAGGAAAAACAGAACCAAAAGGAGAAAGATGAGCTCGTGGAAGCTGGGTGTGGATGAATAAGAGGGCAATTAAAGTTGTGTTAATTGATCTTTTTGGCCACTTGGGGGCAGAAAAACGTCCAGTAAGCACAGAGTAGAGCTGTTATTGCAGATGTGGTAACAAGTAGATGCTAAACTACGCTTCAAGAAGACACAGATCAACATCAGGGCGGGTTTGTGGCCACGCATTTGCTTTGGTCTCCATGAACTCCTCATTGATCAGCTTCAGCAACATGTTCACCAACAGTCGGTCACAAGAGCTGATGAGAGCAATGGGAAGTGAAACAGGTAATAAAACCAAAACAATGAGTTTATGATGTCCAGAGAGCTGAAGGTAACTGAAAGGTTATGAGATAATAAATGTGATCAGTGCCTGTCATATGAAGCGTACTGAGTGGGAAACATAATGTGATCAGTGCAGCTTTAAATTAAAAAAAGTCTCATTCTTCCACTTATTGTTGATTTAAATGCACATGAGCAGCTTTAATCAACCTGCAAATGACATGTATTTACAATATTTCAGAATAAATGGAAAATAAAGTACACTTAATCACAAATAAAGCCTAGATAAATACTGGTTATATTTGAAGGCATGCTGGGTATTTATCTTACGTACTTCTGCAGTCAAAACATCATAAAGTCATAAATCCAGGCCACCCCTACCTGATCATTTATTAGGGTCTATTAGTTTGTTATTATCTACATTTTTTCTGAGTTTTTCGACCCGTCACATCAGATGTTGCAGGATCTGAAGTCATTTCTACTGTTTGTCTCGTTGCAATCGTTCACAGTAACTTTGCAGAAACCTTTGTACACAGTGACCGACCGGGGAGCAAAAACAAAGCTGGAGGCCAAACACCAGCGGCTCTTTATCAGAACAATAACCAGTAAAGTCATTTCCCCGCGGAGCAGCGAGTGGTACTGACAGGATGGAGATAGGAGGATACCTGTCCATCAGCTCGGAGTACGCATCAAAGTCCAAAGACGCTGGCAGCAAAACATGTTTTCTTCACCGTGGGCCTCAAGGAGAGTTCACGTGAGGCCACGCAGGAGGAAGCCATAAACGCATTTGCATTGGTCTCAAGGCTACTGAGAAAAGAAACAATCGCTGGATTAGAGACAGAAACACAGAGTTAAAGAAGGTGTGCTTTGTGTAGTTAAGTTCTCACAGAATGATGGTTGCTGTTAATGATTATTTTCACTGCCAATGCATTTTTCTTTTTTTTGTTTTTGTTTGCTCAAATAAAACTGAAAATATGCAAATGCTCATACTTGTTAGTTTAGAACTCATGAATTTCTTTTCAGCCAAGCTCCCAGCGTAGCAGCATTGGTCAGTCAACACTGGCTGTGTCCGAAACCACCCCCTACACCCGACACAGTGCACTATCACTACACAGGGTGTTCACCATTTTGTAGTGCTGTCCGAATGTTAAGGTACAAATGTTACACCCACAATGCACTCAAAACATCCCACAATGCATCGTGAGAAGTATTGTGCAGCCGATGGTCACTAACCAGCACTATGGACCATCATGCATTGTGCGAAAGGAAACTAGACGAACAAGAGCACGAATTATTACAACATCCAAAAGAAGTACAAAAGTCTGATATTATGCAGCAGAGAACCGTCTCACAAGCCTGTGAGAAGCATCTGTGAGTATCCGCCGATCAGTCACAACCTTCAAACCACCTGCCTGATGTTGTGTCGGTTCTCCTCCAAAAGAGCTCTGACTCATCAAAGCATGAACTCCACAGACCTCTGAAGGTGTTCTGTGGTATCAAGACAATGGCGGCAGATCCTTTAAATCAAGTTGAGAGGTGCAGCCTCCATAAATCAGGTTTGTCTTTCCAGCACATTTCATAGACACTTGATCGAATGGAGATCTGGGGAATTCAAATCAACACTTTGTCATGTTCCTCAACGGATTCCTGAACAATGTTTCCAGCGTGTCGGGGAGTGTTATCCTGGTGAAAGAGATCACTGCCATCACAGAACTACGATTTCCCAAAGTGTGCTCGTGTTCTGCAGCAGAGTTCAGGTCGGTGGCACATGTCAACATTGGACAACATTTGGTCGGTACTAACTGATGTATGCCAGGAACCAACCTCAAAACCTGCTGTTTTAGAAATGTCCTCACCCACTCATCAGGTCATCACAGCTTGGCCCTTGTCAAGATCATTCAGATCCATACGCTGCCCGGGTTTTCTGCTTCAACCTCATCACATCAACTTCAAGAAGGCTGTCTGCCTAAAACATCTCACCACAAGACAGACGGCACCTTAACGGGATAATAGATTTTCTACCACCTGTCAGTGGTTTGAATGTTGTGACTGATCGGTTTTAATCTATGGAAGGCGTCTCATAAGAGCACTCTTTGTTTTGAGGACTTAACTGTTATCAAAACAGTGATTCCTGCTGACTTACAGATCCTCTCATTACTACATCAGTTATGAAGGAATTTGTTAAAAAAATGTGCTGACAGCAGGCTTTGATGCAGTTATGTTTGTTTTCTTTTATTTTCAAATAAGACTGATCCACATTAAATATTATGATGATTCTTACATCAAAATTGTTAAAAAATGTCGGTATACAATGGACAAATATGTGTCCTTTGATTATATATATTTACCTTTTCACTGTAACTGGGAGAAGAAAACTATAACACACAACTTATTGAATATCAGTGATTGATAATCTGAGTGTAATGAAGTTCCTGTGGATGTAAGTGAAATGCTGTTCAGTGATGTTTTAAAGTGTTCATCATCAAGATGTCTTTCTAAAAGACTGGAGTAGTGTGAAAAAGAACATATAATCGTGAAACTAACATACTGAGAAACTGAAGAACAAATCCGAAGTCTGAGATAAAGAACGATAAGATCAGTTTCTTAGAATTCAGAGATCCACTCCCAACCCGCCTGCAGTCCTGACCTCTGACAGAACACTACACCGAGGAACGCTTTATAAATGTGGTTTCCTCTCCAGTGTTCTCACTCCTCAGGTTTCCCTCCTGGTTTCTGGGTAAAAGGTGAGCCGAGTGAAGGAGCTGTGCGACCTGCTCGCCGCAGAGGTCACGGACAAGCAGAGCGTTAAGTAACGGGATGGAGGGTGCAATGAACCAGTGAAGCCCCATGTGAGCAAATACACGTCTGGACTGCAACAGAGGTTAATACCTGCTTAATACCACCATTAAAAAAAAGGGTCAATCGGGTTTTATTTTCAGAAACAGAGCAGAGGTTGGGGAGTTACGTATATTTCATGCGTTAAGACTCTGAGAAGCGGTGAGTCTGAGGTGAGCTTACAGCTGCCCTTTTCCATACATTCCTTTATGAAACTCCGCCGGTGTCAGACTTTGAAATGGTGAAAATGTCATTTTAGCAACGTGGAGGACAAAGATCAGAGTTGAAAGTCCCGGCATGTTCAAGTTTAGCTCAGGTGACTCACTTTCCTCACAGCATCATGGACTTAAAGTCTAGAGAAGATCAACAGATGTGACGCGTTCCAGATCCGTGGACTGTTTACAGAGGTGTGCAACACTACTGGCAAATAAAAGCAGACAGATTCTAAATGTGGCCAAGTCTGCTGGTGATATGGTGAAACCACTTTTAGAGTGAAAAGTAAATACAACTCCTGTATTAGCCTTAAAAAAAAAAAAACTGCAGTAGTTTTGGCCTTTTCCTTGACAGCCCTTCACTAACTTCATTAGGCCTCGACTCATCGGGGCCTGCAGGGCGAGTCATGAACTCACCGTCAGCTGACTACATTTCCAGAGCTGATAAATTCTCTGACAATTCATAGCTTGTGGGAGCATTTAACAGTTATGGGCTCCTCTAAGCAACTGACTGAGAAGATAAATGAAACTGAGGTGAAAGTTCAGCAAAGATGAGCTGTTGCCTCACTTCCTGTATGTGTTTCTCCATTAATGAATATGTGATATTTCTCACGCTGTCCCTGGCAAAGTCACATTATTCACAATTTATGATCTTTCTGCCCCTACTCTTTAAATATATTCCCAATCCTGGCATGTGAGACCTGTTAATATGCAGCCTGCTGCCTCCACATCACCACCTCCTCCCTCTGGATGTCCAGGATTCTCCATCCAGGCTCCCATTAGTTTCTGTTAACTCTTCTTTACCACCACCAGCGTCTAGACTCATGTCCCGCCTTCAGTTGGAACAACAGTTTGTTAAAAAGCTTCACTTCATTGGAGTTTAATTCCCAAAGCATTTCTGCAGTGACTTCATTAAACATTGTTGTACATTTTCAGTTACTCAAGTCGAGACAAACATCTGAAAGAGAAAAGACACCTTCAGATAAACTTGCACCTCTGCAGGACATAAAACCCTAAAATGACTGCAGAGGAGCAACAAGAAGTGCTGATGCAGGAATGGTTATAAACTGTTCCTGTCTGCAGTGTCGATGGAAGAGTCATCAGAAGGAAGTCTCATAGCACAAGTCACACAATGAGTTATGTTGAGAGACATCTGGTCAGACTGAAGATGCTGACAGGACGGTGATCACAGGAAAACCTCAGAATCACCCCTGAACTATTTTAACATTTGACCCAAACTTCAAGTGACCTTTAAAATAGTATTTAAACAAATCTGCTTCCAACAAGTTCATTTTGATCGGATGTCCTCTTTTACAGTAAAACGTTCCTCCAGCAGCTCTGTGATGCTGCAACATTCAACACGAAGACACTTTGGCAATAAAGACAACTAAAACTTTGGTTCAAAGAAAAGTGAGAGGATCACCGAAGTCGTGATAATTCATCTTGACAGGAACGTGAACATCAGCTCAATAGTTCAAAACAATCTTTCCAACAGTTGGATCAAATACCCAGAGGTGGGAAGTAACAAAGTACAAATACTTTGTCACTGTACTTAAGTAGATTCTGCAGGTATCTGTACTTTACTTGAGTATTAATTTTTCTGACGACTTTTTACTTTTACTTCCTACATTTGAACACAAATATCTGGACTTTCTGCTCCTGACATTCTCTAAACTGGCTCGTTACTTGTTTCAGCCTCCACCGATGACGACATGACGTAAAAGACGTAACAACAAACGTCTTTACCAGCAGTCTGTAGTTTGTCACTGAAGCTCAACACACTCCTGCCTGCCTCAGCTGCCTGCCAGAGGCTGATGTTCAGACCTAAAAGGGCAGAACTTTGAGAACCAGCTTCTACTGAGGCTCAATAAAAGATGTTGGTAGTCTTGAAGACAGACGAGTGTTTCCATGTTGATTATAATGTTTAATGTTCATAATGAAATGGAAAACTGTCCAGTGATGTTTTTCTCTGTGCAGCTTCTTACACGATGAAAACAATCCTGGTTTGTGTGCTTAAAAGTTATCAAAAGAGGCATCGTGTATCATCCATCCATCATCTATACACCTTAATCCTCATTAGGGTCGTGGGGGGTTGGAGTCTATCCCAGCTGACTCAGGGTGAAGGCAGGGGACACCCTGGACAGGTCACCAGTCTATCACAGGGCCACACTTAGAGACAGACAACATTCACACCTACAGACAATTTAGAATCACCAATTAACCTCAACATGTTTTTGGACTTGTGGGAGGAAGCTGGAGAACCTGGAGAGAACCCACAATGCATGGAGACTCCACACAGAAAGATCCTGGTACCCCCACCGGGACACGAACCGGCGACCTTCTTGCTGCGAGGCAACAGTGCTAACCACTGCTCCACCTTGCAGCCCATCGTGTATCATCAAAGCTAAAAATTACTTTTTACTTTTGTACTGAAGTAAATTTCTGAACCTGTGATTTTTTACTTTTACTTGAGTAAAGGAGTTGAATCAGTTCTTCTACTTTTACCAGAGTCTGTTTTTACACAAGTATCTCTACGTCTACTTAAATAAATACCCAAAAATCCTTGAAGTAGAAATCAAAACTTTTCGCAGGACAAGAAGAAACTTCTGGAGTAAAACTGAGGATTATCGAAGCCGGTAGGATTCATCCTCTGGGGAATATGAACACTTGATAAAACAAGAATAATGAAGCAAAGTGTTTTCTGTGCAGCAGATCATTTAGATTTTTGGTAGATTTAGGACGATGAACTTTGAGCTGGATTTGATTCTGTTTTAAGTGCTGATTTATGTTCTCATTGTTTCACAGCAGTCAGGAAACCGATTCAAACACTCAAAAAAAAGGAAAAAAAACGTCTGTACTTTACACCATCAACACAGCCAACCTTTGACTTGCATTTCCACGCCTATGTTTGTCTCTTTGATCAGAGCGGGGACGCCTCGACAAAACGATGCTTCTTTCTGGGTTAAAGTGCAACCAAGAGATTGTTAGAAAAAAAAAAAAACAACAACAACAAAGAGAAGGCAGCGAGCGAGAGCGCGAGGATACAGATGCTGTGTGAGGGTGGAAACTGGGTAAAAGGTCAGTGTGATGGAAGCGAATGAATGGAGCGTCGGTCTGAGAATTGTAAATAACAGCTGCTTTTAATGAATCCCCCATGACATCAACGTACGGAGCTGAACACGAGCTCGATACCTTTCACCCACTTCTCTGCTCTGCCAGACGTAGTGAAGCAAAAAAACCATGTGAAAGAGAAACAGGAGTGATGACGGTTTGGTCTGAAACAAGATAATGATTTAAAAAAACAAACACGTCAGACTGAAATGTCTGCTGCTGTGTGTTCTTTGGTTAGAGATTAATTAATAAGAACACTAAATAAAGCTCTAACTGACGGGGATCAGACACAACTGGATAAATTAGACCGATGTGATGACAAATGAAATGTGGCACGATCTGACATGATTTACTGATTTAAAGGAATAAAGGCAACACTTCTGGAAACATATTTAAAAGTTTTCTCTAAAAGACAAGTCATGTCTGTGGCGGTGAAAGAAAGCGATCTCAAACAGCAGATTAGCTTAGCTTAGCATAAAGACTGGAAACAGTTAGCCAGGCTCTGTACACCAGAAACAAGACCAGCACGTCTAAAACTCACTAAACACCATGTTAATGTTAAAGAAAAAGACAACAGCACACATCAGCTTGTTAAAACTGCAGCAGGCTAGCTGTTCCCCTCTGTTTCCAGTCTTTATGCTAAGCTAAGCTAACTGGTGGCTGGCTGGACATATTCTCAAAATGTCAAACCATTTCTTTAATGTACATTAATTTGGCACGAACACCAAGGTGGTCAGTGCAGAAAAATAAAATCTACCAAGCATATTAATCTGTGTATGTTTTTTTTTTGTATGCTCATAGTCCTATAAACAGAGTCGCACATTAAACCAAAGTCTAGTTTCATAACAGACTGTATTTTAGTTTTGGGATATGAGAGAGCAAAAGTGGCGACAACGACTCTAAATAAAACAGAAAAATAAAAATGCATAAAAAACACTTTAAGCCACATAAATTCAACACAGCTTCTGTCATTCTGAGTAAAATCTGCTCACATTCTGCTGCCAACAATATGACTAAACAATAAAACTGCAAATGTGATAAATTATTGCCTCTGTTGTCGTCTCTAATAATCAAAATCAAGTTTGTTCATAAAGCAAAACACCCTGAGCTGACCAAACATGTCCAACATGCTGTCCGACAGGCAGCAACAAAATTCTGTACAAACGTCGAGACAGGATTAGACTTGAAAAATCAATTTGTTAAACAAAATAAAAAAGTAAAAAATGTCAAACAGAACAGCAACTTGTAAGCTCAATTTCTAAAAATAGAAATAAATATGAAATATTAGGACCATTAAGAGCAGCCAGAAGCCACTGATAACATTTACATAACGACAGTTTTCTCAAACCAAACCAACCACGAGTCTTATTTAACTTTATTTTCCTCGTATTGTGTTTCTGTGAAGCTCTCGTGTTATTTGAGGTTACTGATAATTACTACGCAAACGCTCAAGGTTAAAGAGCCCAATGGAAGTTAAAAATAATCTCACATCCAGCTGCAGGACCCCGCCATGTTTTGGCCACATGGGTTCTTGCTCTCCAGCTGTGTGTGTCTGATTCCAAACAGACTTGGGGGATATTTTCTGGCCCTGCGAGGCTGATGCAACACACCAGACACGTGACAGCACTTCACCTTTCACACACTAACCCAGTGGGGCCCAAAAAACACTTTCTACTCACCAGCATCCGCCTCTCTGAGGAAACTCATGTACTGTACATGTGCAGGTCTGATGGGACATGTTCTGTTGTTGGAATCTGTGTAATCTGAGTTTTGGAATCTTCAGAAAACCCTGTTTGTTAAATGTTTCTGCTGTTATCATTATCTAAGAGAGACGATCAACACAATCAGCATCTACATATAGACTTTGCTGTATAAACAAGGTGAAGGGGAACAGATTTAGTCTAAAATCCCTTTTAAATTCTTCACTGTGACTAAACATTTAAATTCAAAACTTCATTGTTGTTGCTGATGATGGAGCAAACACAGCTGCAAGCTTTTCATAGTCATCTAAATCTACAGAAGATCAATATTTTTCATTCAAGAGAAAGGATTTTTAATGGTATCAAAAGCTGCAGTTCCTCAAATGACCACTTGAGGCTGATTCCAAACGTGAGCAAATCCCCATAGACCTCCATGTTAAAGTGGACAACTTTTCATCAGAAATAAACATGTTTACAGTCAGTTATAATGAAGGGCTTTGGTTGCCGTGGTTGTTTTCCTCGTGCATGAAAACTATATGGGAGTTCAAGGTTTATGTTTAATCCGTATTAAGTCTAGAAGTCAAGCATCATTCTGGGTGGCAGGTGAGTGAGGTCATAGCACCGCCCGTGACTCCACCTCTGTGCTTATTTTGGGATTAGCTGGGCGTGAGGAGGAGTCAGGCGCTGGTGAGATGCTGATGGTCAGAGGCTCCACAGTGGATTTCAAAACTGCTCTTCAGGAATCCTTTCAGTGACGTCACCGAGGGTTCGCTCACCTTTGTACACAATTCGTGCCTAAGACTTGGTATTTCTGGCCTTTTGTGGGAACACAACAAGCTGTACACTCAGTGCTAGTCACACTTCATTTCACTTTGTTTTTAGAAAATATGTGGATCTTTAACCACTGAATGGTCCACAGTGTTCACCAGCTGGTTACTAACTGTGTCTCTCTACGGTTTGCTGCTGAACAGGTAATGTGCAGCGAGACTTTAGAGCAAAAATTACAGTGATGAAAGCAGTACAAGAACCAAATGGACAAAGTCGAGGTCAAAAACCCAAAACATTTAGCTAAAAGATGCTATAAAACTCCTTTGATTTAAATAGAACAAGGGACCCCACACACAATCTGACATATTTGCTTGATCCTTTGTTTTATTAAAAGATATTTTAGCTAAAGGGATCCTAATCCATAGAAATGTAAAGGTTCTGTTTTAGTTTCAGTTAAAAACAAACTGCCAGATCCTAGAGATCAGAGTAAACATCACTTTCAGTCGCTGTCAGGGAAAAGTTTCAGTGAACATGTAAAGTACAGCAACAGCAGAACATCAGACGAAGAGCAACACAGAATGCCTTTCACTTATTATCTGTAGTTTACAGTAAAATACCAATAACAGCAGCAGCTTATCGCACCAATAAAGGTCAAATATGCTGCTGCTCATTTTGAAGTCAGACTTGAGAGATAAGCTGCTGACAGCATCAATAAAATATTGTGATAACCGGACTCCCTGTAAACGCTCCATCAGTTTAGCAGCTGATTTTACATTCATAACATCCTGTACCAGGGTTTGGTTTCGAGATGTTCTGATGACCTCAACCACACATTTAAATCCTGCTGATTTTTAAACAAACTCTCCGATCCTCCAGTGTTTAAACAACTGCTCTGCACCACAATCACACATTTATTCCAACTTACAGGAAACAGCTGTTTTTACAGCTCAGCCTGGCAGCGACATGCAGCCAGTCACGTCCAAACACAACCTCATCTGCAAGTCAAACGCTTTGTGCTCAGGCAGCTGAGTAAGGATGGAAGTCGTCGAGCTGATCCTGGACGAAGCTGCACATGCACAACGCTCGGCCTTACGTCAGCTGAGCGCAGCACGCTGGAGGATACGTGCAGAGAACAGAGGACGTGCAGTGGATCAGCAGGAACAGCCAGTTCACTGGTGTGAACACAAAACTCCTGCAGTGCAGCGAGGTCAGACGACCACAAGCCTCAACAACGATCATAGAAAAAATGTTTTAAGTGTGTAAAAGCAAGTAAAAGTGCTGAAGCTATATTAGGAAAACGAATGAAATGAGGCATCCTGGTTCACATTTCCGAGAATCGTCCGTGTTTATCTTACATATCTGACTGTACTTTGTAACTGTGCAAATATAACTCACTTTGGTCGTCTGACTTATTGAGATTTTGTATTTGTACAGCTTAAATAAATGCTTGGCTAATTTTAAATCCCTGCCAGCTTTCTATTTTCGGTGTCTGCGCTGAGCCAGAGATAAAAAAATAAAGTGATAACAGCAGAGACAAAAATCAATTCTCTTTCATTTCTTAACAGTGAAGCCATTAATATCACAGCTGTCATAATAATACTAGAATTTTTTTGCACCATATCGATGTTGTGACTCAGTTCAATTCAGGTTTTTTTTAATATAGCGCAGTTTACAACATATAATAAATAATAATAATAAACTTTATTTGTGTAGCACTTTTTAAGAACAGAAATCGCAAAGTGCTTTTACATAATAAAGAAAAAACAACTTGTATAAAAAGTGCAGGCAAACACTCAAAATATAAAAGTACACACAATAAAAATGGAAAAGAACAGACTGGGTCACGATTGAAAGTTGTTCTCGTAGAACTGATTAAAAAGACGACATCACAGAGGGGAATGAAGATAAAAGTAGATTAAGAAAGAAAAGAGAGGACAGCAGGTAGTACCGATAAAAAGGGAAAAGAAACGAGCAAAAATCTACAAGAGAAATAAAAGAGAACATCACTCGAAGGCGAGTCTATAAAAATGAGTTTTAAGAAGTGATTTGAAAGAAGATATTGAATCTGCAAGCCTTATTTCCTCATGTAGCTCATTCCAAAGCCGAGGGGCCTTCACAGAAAAGGCCCGGTCGCCTTTGGATTTGAGCCTCGACTTTGGAGCGATGAGGACGGACCCACCTGAGGAGCTAAAGCTATGTCATCTCACAGCGCTTCACATAGTAAGGTGAAGACCTTATGAGTGTAAACAGAGAACCCAACAATCCAAAGCTGCCTTTAGACTCCCTCTGAGCAACAATCAGTGTCTCCAGTCAAACGTTAAACGATAGAAGTCCACGTCATCCAATTGATTCTGGACAAAGCTGCACACACACAACGCTCGGCCTTACGTCAGCTGAGCGCAGCACGCTGGAGGATACGTGCAGAGAACAGAGGACGTGGACTGGATCAGCAGGAACAGCCACGCTCCCAGTTCAGTGGTGTGAACACAAAACTCCTGCAGTGCAGCGAGGTCAGACGTCCACAAAACCCAAACTGTTGTGTTAAATGTGGCAGCGTTCAGGCTCTCCTGAGGATCAACGCCTACCGACACTGACTCTAGTGCCAACAGCTGGTCAGAGTTTACACTCATCCACTGAAAAACACAGGATGGACTGGATCAAAACGTAGCTGATGCTCACGTTCCCCAGATGATGAACCTTTGCGATCATGACTTTTCATCTCACGTCGTCTACAACAGACTTTCATGTGTGTTTAAGGATAAAATGAAATAACTTCAGTGATCTGCCACCGTTCACCAGGTCAAACTTTCAATCGCTGCTTTCCTTTTATATACCTGAGATTAAGCCTAACATGAACAATAACTTTAATTACCTGATATTCTACAAATATTCTCTTAATTAATTTTTTCTTTGGTCTCTAAACTGTCAATTTAATTTCCTAAAGCTTGAGCTGACATCTTCAAACATCTTTCCTGGAAACAAATCAAGACAGTGATGGAAATAGTTGGATTTTTTTCTTGCTTGAAGGACGACAACCAATCATTTGAGAATAAAAATAGCTTTGGTAAGTTATGGATGGAACCGATCGATTAGTTATTTAAACAAAAAAAAGCCCTGAAGAGAAATGTACCCAGGGAGTGGCCCACCAGCATGTACCGTCTTTGTGTGTTTCACTGTTTGGCAATCCGGACACCACGTGCCTTGTGTCTGGGAGTGTGCACGCATGTGTGATGGCAGGATTTTGTTGTCAGGAATGAGTGTGTAAAACGGCCTGAGGGCTGAACTTTCCCCTACTTCTCACAGTGACTCCTCGTCTGTTCGCTCACTGCAGCATTCCTGATTCAGCAACTGCTTCACGCTGAGATGTGCTTTAACATTCAGATTCAGGGGTCAAAAGCCTCACAAGCGGAAGCAATTATTAACAATTTCATTTATCAATCACGTCGGCTGTCGAGCTGCGCTGTGCTACGGATGTAAAACTTTTAAAGGGGCAAGAAATTTGAGTTGGATGTATGTTTCATTAAAGGCTAAAACAGAACGACATGAAGCCCGTGAGATGGGCTACAAAGAAGGATTCAGCTCATTGATTAAGGAGATCAAAAAAAAATTACAATAAGGTAATTTTCCAGCAATAGTCTGATAGTCATCTGATGGTTTCAACTTTTCACAAGTCAGACTTCACTGCTTTTCTTGGTCTTACAACACAGAAACTTTGAGAGTGTGTATTATGGCTGTGTAACAGAGTACAGTCAAGTATTACAGTATTGTACAGTAGTATTATAGTCCTGTTTTGTCACTTCAAATATCCACAAGTATTAAAGTCATCAGAAGCCAGACAGACGTTTACATACTAAACTTATATGTGCTACTTACTTCCATTCAAGCACAGAAAACAAGCTGAAACATGATTAATGATATTAATAATGATGATTGTTCATTACATTGGAATATTTTGGACACATGAGGAAGCTACAGAGAACTGAACTGGAAAAATGATGTGTATGAAACAGTTTCATCACCAAAAGCTTATTAAAAACTCTAAAAATAAAACTAAATCCACATTACATTCCAGCATCAGGAGTGTTTAATCAGTCATTCAGACGTTTCATTGCATCATGGTACCGGTCCTCACTGTGAAGGACTTTCCCCGCCCCGTCCTCCCCCCTCCTCTTCCTCCTCCGCCTCCAGGCAGCCAATCCGCTGAGTCCTCGGCTGCAGCAGTGAGCTATAAAAACCTCACAATGCCATACAGCAAAAACACAGAGAGAGAGAGAGACACCAGAACCAGCACTAGTAACAGACTGCAGAATCTACGCAAAGATGAAGACGCCACAGCTGCTCATCCTCCTTCTGACCATTTTGCTTCATGCAGCCACCGGTTTCCCCACTGACAGGAGAGGACGGGACAAGCAGGCCTCCTGGGACGACGTGAACGTGGTGGCCCACGGCCTCCTGCAGCTCGGCCAGGGTCTGAAGGAGCACGTGGACAAGACAAAAGCCCAGATGAGAGATGTCAGCGCCAAGCTGAAAGAATTCAACAGCACAGTGGCCGAACTGGAGAGAAGGCAGCAGGAGCAAGATGAAGGTCTGAGGGCCAGAACCAAGCAGGTGGAGGAGAGGGAGAAGCTGGCAGGAGAGCTGGCCCAGGAGGTGAAGGTGAAGGTGGAGGAGGTGAAGAAGGAGACTGAGGACATCCACTCCAGGATGGACAGACTGGAAGAAGTGCTCAGTGAGCCCACACTGGACAGCAACAACAGCGACCACGCAGGAGTCCCATTCATCCAGGTAAGAGGAAACAAATGCTTTACTGTTGTTTTTCTGGATAAAAAAGAAAAGTTCTCTCAACATCTGCATTGATGATGATAAACACAGAGGAGTAGCAGAGCTGTGCACAGACCAGTCACACACCATCTGCAGCTCTTGTCCATCTAAAGAGACAGACAAATGCTTCATGTGAAATAAAACCGTGTCTATGAAGCTGACTATTTTCCTGTCGTTTCCAGCGACTGGTGGCAGCTCAGAACCGACGCATCGACCAGCTGGTGGAGAAAATCCAGCAGCAGCAAGACAAACTAGAGAAGCAGAGTCTGCACCTACAAGCACTGCAGAGCAAGGTGAGCTGGAACCACAAGACCGCCTTAAAATCAGCAGGAATGTGTGCTTCAATTGACCGGAGAGATTTGAATCTTTTGCTTCTCCTCTGTGTCTCCTGCAGGTTGCACATAAGAGAGTGAAATCTCACAGACGCAGAGATGAGGAGACGGCGCTGAGGGGCGAGGCTGATCACATCTCCACCCAATCAGGTAACTTTCTTAACGTTTGAGCCTCAAAAACCCAACTGAAGTGTTGTTTAAAGTGATGTGTGCGAGTGCAGGGAAAACTTTAAATGATTGACAATGTTCAAAAGACAGCAGCCGAAACACTTCAGACCTTTGGAGTGCTGCATGCCTGAAAAATTAACTGCTGAGTTAAAGCTCAACTCCTACTCAATAGCAAGTACGGGTCACTCCCTCTTTTCCTGGGTTTTAGTCCTTAAGTAGTGAAACATGAAGACAGAAACATCTCATCTTGGATCACTGTTAACATCAGGAACAAAATCAGAAACCTAAAAGAAAAAAAAACGGTTTTACAGCCTGAAGCCAGAGAAGGTCTTTTCATACCTGCAGACATGCACGAGCTGTCGATTTATTACATGTGACATAAGAGCAAAAAAAGTTCACCTTTGCTCCTGCGTTTATATTGTTTGACTCGCTGGCAGAGCTGTTCAAACAAAGTCCAAAGAGCATAGAAAATGAGGACAGCAGCTTTTAAAACCCACCTACTGTACAGTATGTTTGTAGGGCACAGCAAAGCACACACACAGATTTGCTGTCTTAAGCAAAGTATAAAAATAATTCCAGAGATAAAACTGAAGGCAACGACCTCTGATTGAATTGAAAGAGCATCATCTGTTGATTTAAAGTTTAAGTTGCAGACATGCAGCCGGTCGCACCGACTCATCGTCAATGATCTGATTTCCATCTAATTTTTTGTTTGTTTTTCAGATTTGGCCACAGACTGTCATGATCTGTTCGTCAGAGGGCAGCGAGCCAGCGGAGTCTACACCATCCAGCCTGAGAACTCCCAGCCCTTCAACGTCCTCTGTGAAATGACTTCAGGTGAGTCAAACAGCACCTTCTTTTTCAAAAAAGGGTTCGGGTTAGGGTTAGGGCTACACCTGGCTGTGTTTTTGTTGTTTTGGCCGCACTTCCATTACAGCCTGACTATGATAAAGTCCACAGTAACTTCTGAGAAACGTGTGTAATACTAAGTGTTAAAAACCTCTTTGACTCAAGCTTTCCTCTGCTCTCTCTGCAGACGGTGGATGGACCGTCATCCAGAAACGTCAAGACGGATTCCAAAGCTTCAATCAGCTGTGGGAGAGCTACAAGAAAGGCTTCGGCAGCCTGAACGGTGAGAAGACAGAATCCCTCCTAAAATGTTAATGTTGTGAGAGGTAAACAATGTGAATCACTAAACCCCCGTCAGAGAAGGTAATCGTGGCATTTCTCATCTCTCAGACGAGTTCTGGTTGGGCTTGGAAAACATCCGCTCGGTCTCCAAACAAGGACAGTACATGCTGCAGGTGGAGCTTTCCGATGAGGCGGGGCAGCAGCACGAGGCTCGGTTTCTCTTCCACCTTGACGGAGAAGAGGAGAAGTTTGCCCTCCACCTCGAGCAGGAGTCTTCATCTGGGGCTCAAGAGAAAACCATGAGCACTGGAGCTTCTGGTCTTCCCTTCTCCACGGCTGACAGCGACAACGACCTCGCCGCAGACGTCAACTGTGCCAAGCTGCTGTCAGGTACGAACGCCTCCCTGAAATCCTGACTAGGAGTCGCATTAAAAAAACAAACATGTAAACCTCAAACTGAAGGGACAGTCATTCATAAAAACGCTCCTTTGTTGCAGGTGGTTGGTGGTTCAGCAGCTGCGGTGAATCAAACCTGAACGGAAAGTATCCCAGGAGGCCGAGCCAGCTCAGGGGACACAAGTCCAGGAGACAAGCCATGTTCTGGACGAACGCAGAGGGACGGAGAAGCTCTCTGACGAGCACACTGCTGAAGATCGCACCGGCGTCCATGAAACAATAATCCTGCATCTAAGAGACTGAGCAGCAGAGCACCAAAGTTACTCAGAACCAGAGACTGTTTCTAACTTAAACTACTAAAGGACTGAGAGCAGGATGGGTTTTATTCTGCACACTATTGATCTCAACGCACTGGATGATCCTATAATTCTATGCTATGCTATATGAGAACCCAACAAGTCAGTGTTCAGTCATATTGACGGTTGTACTGCTATTCCCTTTATAAGGGTTTTACTTGTTTTCTAATATATTGTAATTGTTTTAATTACTTAAAGAATGTACAGTTTCTTACTTCAAACATTTATACACAACATTTTGTATTTCATTTATATGAAGTGGATGAAAATAAACTTTTTAAACATTGAATAATCGCCGGCTCTTTATTTACGGTTCAAGTTGCTGCAGTTTGCATCTCCATGAAAAGAGATTTGACATTTTCACTCATTTAACTGATTATTTGAGCTACAGAGTGACTGACTTATAAGAGGTCTGTTAATCCTATAATGTGACATGAGTCTGGAAAACGTTCTTTTTAATTTATTGCCCCACTTTGAACCTCCAGTTTCGACTCAAAGTAAGTCGTACGTCACAACATGCTGCTCTCAGATTTACTACCACACCATTAAAATCACATTTATCCTGAACATCTGAACGGACGAACAAGGTCGGGATAGGCTCACGAACCTCCTGAGGCTTTATCGCTCAACCTGACAAAGCAGCTTTTGTTGCTGAATCTTTATCTTCTCATTAGCGTTGAGAAACAAATTCAAGTTGTAAATTATCACTTTAATGTGTCCCGGTGTGGACACCCAGGATCTTTCTGCATGTTCTCCCCGTGCAGCGTGGGTTCTCTCCGGGTTCTCCGGCTTCCTCTCATAGTCCAGAAACATGCTGAGGTTAATTGGTGATTCTAAATTGTCCGTAGGTGTGAATGTGAGTGTGCTTGGTTGTCTGTCTCTAAGTGTAGCCCTGTGATAGACTGGTTACCTGTCCAGGTGAACCTGCCTTCACCCTGAGTCAGCTGGGATAGACTCCAGCCCCCCATGACCCTAGTGAGGATTAAGGTGTAGAGATAATGGATGGATATCACTTTAAATCTGTTTCATTTCTGTGTTCCTGAACTCAAACACAAAAGCTCTTAACAGGCCACTAACTAAACTAACGTTTCAGCTTTGTCCCCCTAGAACATCATTACTGAAAGGCTTCTAAAAAATAATAAAGTCGACCTGATGACAAGACTTTGAAAAAGATTGTTCACTTCTGTTTATTTCTTTAATATCTGAGAGTACATTGAAGCATGTACAGATCATCACAGCTCATCTTACAGATGTTCAGACACTTCAGTAATGAGGCATTTTATTGTTTTTATTGTCGTAGGTCCTCCGACAGATTCCCTGAAATATATATTTATATACTATGTGAGCAGGTGCTCTTAAACTCTTGCAAGGCACCTCAGACTGCCAACAGTTTGTCAAACATCGTATAGGTCAGTTTGTTGGCACCAAGGCAAACATGTACTGTGCAAAAGTCCTCAGCAGCAGAAGAAAAAGAAGTTTCCCACAAAGTTAAAGCAAGCGACTGAGTGAAACAGCGACGGGTCGCTACATATTTCCACCATTTATGAATGCATAAGAATCTATAAAAGTCATTTCTTAATAATACGCAATAAAAACTCAGCATGTTTTTTTTTTTTCTTCTATATCTGCCAACGTTTGGCAAACCACATAAAAAGTATTCTATGACAGCACATAGGAGACAAATCTCAATGCAAACAAAGACCACAAAGTACATGACGAAGGGAGATAAGCGTTGCTTGTTTGCTCTTATCGAGCTTTCCATTGACTAATTTCACACCAGTGTTTACTCACAGAGAGAAAGAAGGAATGGCACCAGAAAGAAAAGAGAGAAACTGCTCTTAAAAACTGGGCCAGCAGGCCCATGTCTGTACTTTTTGCATTGCTGATGACTCTGGTCTGTTAATGGTGCAACAAGCAGCATTTTAAACTTCAATAATCATTTCTGTCACTCTGACATTTATTTACTTCTTTTACTTTCTAGCATCACTACAAACTCAGAAAGCTCCGGGCCTGTGTGTTCTGGGTGAACAGCGCCCCCCGATGGTTGTAGGGCTTCAAGCAGTTCATCAATTTTCCCTTGACTGTCAAACGCAGCTTAAAATGCTACATGAGGTCTGCTCGGTGATGGTGCTGTTCATGCTAGCTATACTCACAGTTCAGTCTTGTAATGAACTATTAATGCTCAAATGCTGCAGCACCGTTAAGACTGACAAACAGCTCTTGAGGTGAGGTTTGGCATCATTTGCATTCAACAGATTTTGAAATGGAATGAAGCAAGAGGTGATGCAGCTTTGGATGAATGGAGGAATGTAAAACAGGAGAGGAGGGTAGGAAGCGAGGAGGGAAGGTCAGTGTGTAAAAAGGCTTATCAGAGGTTCTGCTGGAGGAAGTGCAACAGCGTGATCTCATAATGCTCTCCAGACTCAGGACACCTGATGCTGTGGCGCTCGTTGGGATAAACCTGGAGAAACAGAAAACCAATGTGTTCAGTCACTGTGGCATACACAGGATGCAGTATTTCACATTTCATATCCTCTTGCTAATAATTCTGGAGGATTTTTTTCATGCTTTTGTCTTTAAGTTTGTGGAGAAAAAACATCAAGGGTTGTAGATTTATTTAATTGATTCATGTAAAATTATTAAACACAGTTTCCAAACATCTCCAAAGCTTTGAAGCCTAAGTCCACCACCCCAACAAGAACCAGAGCCACTTCAACAGGGAGTCATTTAAATCCTCTTTCCAAAGTCATCCTGATGCAGGTTTCATAATAAATTGTTCTTTTTTTTCAGCTCATAAAAACACCACCCAGCCAGACTCAGTCTCACATCTTTTTTACAGTCTTCACTAAAGCCAGTGCACCAGCGTAAACCGTCCTACCTGCAGGCTGTACGGCTTCCCTGCTCGGATGAGTTGAGACACCAGGAAGTTGGTGTGGAAAAAGTGCACATTCTCATCTAGAAATCCATGCAGGATCAGCAGTCTGTTGGGCCTGTGATGAGCACAAAAATCTGTGTGTATTTACTCATGATTACAGATATATTTGTAGCACTTATGCATCTAAATATTCCACCTGCAAAAAAAAAAAACTACCCGCTGCAGAATCTGTAGAAAGCCAGTAAGAGGCAGATAACACAAAGTGAGCATTGGAAGGCAAGCAACTGCAGCATAACCTCCTACACTATATATTATAGTAAACTTTTTATGGACACGGTGACTAAATGGAAGCAACACTACAACAAATGTGTTTTAATGTCGCAGCTCTCACTCATTGGGCAGTTTGTCGACATGCAGGGCGACAGAACAGGCTTCGTATCCCTTATGGTTCTTCTCAGGTGTGTCCAAATATCGCTCTGTGTAACCGGTGTCATAGGCCATCCACAGCGTCACCGGAGCTCCTGCAATGGCGACCTAATCAACAAACAAGGAGACAAACACTCTTTGTCATTTCAAACATATTCACGGTAAATCTAACAAAAAAAACAACTAAATGTTGGTGGTTTTGACCTTAAAGATGTCTGGCTTGTGTATGAGGCCCATGAGGGAGAGGAAGCCTCCGTACGACCAGCCGTGGATGGCAACACGACTCAGGTCCACAAACTTGTATTTGTCAGCTACATAGTGCAAACCCTCCACCTGGTCGTCAATCTCCACCTCACCCTGGATGGAGAAAAACAGATATTTCACTCAGCTGGCATGAACATCAAAGTTAAGAAGAGTGGCTGCTCCCTCTGAGTCTCTATAAATGTCTCACTCTCACTTCCTCTGACAGCCAATATGATTTTTACCATTTTGTCCTTCACAGCTCCTTCAAACTTGAGTCCTCGCTGACACGAGCCCCGACCATCAATAACCAGCACAGCGTAGCCCAGACACGCCAGTGTGCTCAACCGCAGGTACTTCACTCCTTTGTAGGAGTTATTCACTAACTGCACCTGGAAGAAAAACACAAGTTCATAATGTTACTCTGTGGTCATGCTGAATCCTTTTTATCTCCAATAACTAACCAAAAAAAGAAAGCATCTTGTACTTTCTCAGGCAAAGGTTCGATTCCTGCTGCAAGAATCTATTGTGGGTGGATGCCCTCCAGTAAAACACTGAACTCCTCACTCACGAGTTAAACTAAAGGACTGTACTGAGAAAAGAAGGCAGACAAAGCAAACAACTATCTTTTCAAAGTTTTCTTAACCCTCTGAATCCCAAATTGTTTCAGGGCCTTTTTTTGTTCGAGTCACATTTTATTTCACTGAGTGTTCACTTTTCACTGCAGCGTAAAAGTTCTGCACCTCCATAGAAAACAGAAACAGGACAACCAAGGCTAGAAGTAGAAAGAACTAAAACAAGCCCTCCATGAGGATTAAGCGGTGAAAGATGATAGATGGATGCTGGTCACAGCTCCAAGTCAAACATGGATTCTTGTTGGTACGAAGAAGCGCAGAATTTTTTGGTTTTCTACAGAAACTGGTTCCTGAAAACAGTTTATTTTAGTCTTTTTTTTAAAAAAAATTTTTAAACGAGACATGCAAATTTAAATGATTTTGATGAAATATCCCAATTTTTGCACAAATTTGGTTGTTTGTTGTAATGAAGTCAAATATTACACATTTTTAGTTTACTGACTGTCAGAAATGTGAAAATCCAAAGATTCTTTCTGTTCTTATAGTTTCTTGTTCTGATTAATTGTGTAATTCTCGTGATTTTTTAAAAATATCCTGTCAGCAGGTTTTGGTGTTCTGGGGGTTAATCAATAAAATATGCATTTGTAATCTCCCACAAAACCAGATAGTTAAAAAACACTTGAAGTGATGGATTTAGACAAACGGTTAAAAGTCACAGCGATGAATAGCTGCTGGAGTGTAGGTGACCAAGACACCCTTAACTTAACTTAACTTAACTTAACTTAACTTAAGACTCAATCCATATAAAGCTACACAACATCAATCTACTATAATTTTAAAGTGGTTTAAAGTAGAAGACATCGAACCTGAGGACCGCCATAAACAAAGACGACAGTGGGATGCTTCCTGCCCGGGACCAGGTTGTGTGGTTTGTACAACATGCCATACAGCTCAAAGCCTGACTTCCCTGTGAAGCTAAAGATCTCTGGAGGTGTGGAGTCAAAAGGGAAACCTGGAAACAAAAAACAGCACAAAAAATAAATTCTACATCATGTGCACAGCTAAGTTTACGTCTAAGACCTAAATAGTTTGTCTATCTTTACAGACAGTAAGAAACTAAAAGGCGCAGCAGCTAACTACTAGTTCAACTGTCAGTTTTTTTTAAAAATCGTTTGGTTTCTCGGAGAAGTCAGTACCAGAAGCTTCCATCATGCTCGCCCAGAACTGAGGCTCCTTGTGCAGCGGGTCGCCGTCTGAGTCGCTCAGCTTGTAGATGTGAACACAAGGTGGGCAGGTCAAGCTGCTGTAATGGCTAACGAACAGATCAAACGTCTGTGTGAAAGAAAAGAGAAATTCCAGGTTAAAAAGTGTCACCAACTGTTTAGAATTCTGTCAAAAACAGATTCAGGAAAACACTTGAATTCAGCAACACTGACTAAAAAGCTGTTGCCAATCCTGTATTTTTCTTTTAAGGGCACAAATGGATTGGTTTAATATTATATATAAACTCATTTCATCATATAAATATGTGAGAAATGTGGAAAGACAAAGTCTCTGACAGCATTTAAACTGCACGTGAACACTTCAAACACGTTTATAACAAACAAGAAGTGCAGCTGCATTGCAGTTGTGGTCAGACAGAAGACTCCATCAGAGGTCCACCAAACGAATATTGAATTAAAGGACTGCTGTTCCAGTAAACTGTTCTTTCTGCAAGACTGCAAAGTCAATCACAAGTTTAAGCTGCGAAACTCCGGGTTGTGGCACTAAAGTCCTTGTAATAAGCAAGAAATGCATCACTGCTGATACATGACTCATGAAATTTTCTGCTGCTGAAGGACCAAAAGGAAACCATGCCTTTAAATCTTATATTTACAAACTGAATTCTAAGCAAAAAGAAAAAAACAACACTGTTATGTGAACACACAGCAAGAAAATGTGAAGAAAGGTTAGTTTACCATGGAAAAGTGCAAAAGTTTTGAGTCATTACACAGCATCGGCTGATAAGCATGAGAGTGTGCTGGGATACCTGGCTCACAGAGCAGCTGTGGGAGAAGCCAGGTTTGGTGAGTCTGACGATTTCACCTGGTGAGTCGTAGCTCACGACGTAAAGGTGGTGCTCCAGAGGAGAGTCTTTGGTTCCCTGGAAGTAAACCAGTTTTGCTGCTTCATCCACCCAAATCTGAGGACTAGATGAACGCTGCACAAACACCAAAGAGAAAGAAATACTGTTGGTATGTTTTGTTTAAGCAGTTGGTTTCTGCCTTTGTTGAACTTCAGCTATTTGGTACTCAAACTGAGTAACTCTGCTCACATTAATGCACTATTCATTCTGAATGTAGCCACTACGCAGTGCATCTCAAGTGCAATTTACAACTCAGTGTACTCAGGAGTGGATCATTTGTGTAAATATTACAGTTACTATCAATAACTATAAATGCCAGCTAGCTTCAACAGATATATGGGCAGGACTAACCTTTGCACCATGATTGGCCAGCACCTCCCACTCCCCACTGGTCACCGTCACCTCCTCTTTGACCGGACACTTGAAATCATCTGATGACATTGGAGTGAGGAGGTCATGCAAGTGGATCAATTGAAACATTAGTCATCAAACTTAAGATAAAACAAAAATGAAAACTGAAACAGCAGAGACTGTGAAATGAATTTGAATAAAGTTAACAAACAGAATCCCACAGCACATACAGAGCTGCTAATGAAAGAAAACACTTTCAAAAACATGTTGAAAGTGACCCTTAAACAACCAGGCAATACATTTTATACAGTAAGATTGATTCAAGGAGTTGTTTGTTTTTTGACTTCATCCTTCAACAACAACTTCATAATGAATGTGTGACGTCAGCCTGGTGTTACCTTCAGAGTGTGTGAAGCCTTTGGCCCAGTGATAGCTGCCCCTCTGTAACACCGAGGTGATCTTATACAGGTGGCAGAAGCCTGTTTTGGACTCATTCACTGTGATGAAGGTGATCTCATCATCACTGGTCTGGATGAAAGGATGGAAGATGTCGTGGACCTGTAGAACAAACAAAGTGAAAATGTTTTTAAAAGTTGCATTAAGCAAAACTTCACATAAAATGAATAAAGTCGAAGTGCAGAAAAGGAGATCTGACCATGAACAACACATACATTACAGATATTTACTTAAATCTGTTTCTATGCTGCTTACACCAATCAGAAGCAATGAAATCTGACTCAGACATGAGTGGAAAACTGCACTGGGCTCTCTTGGCTTCAACATGAACTGGGTTCTAGAGAGATGTGGTGCTGGGCCTTACATTGATCCAGATATCGCTGGTCTCTTGATAGATGATGAAGGGCTGGACTGTGTCTCCGAGGGCCTCCAGGCTCTCCTGTCTGCTGGCTTCGTCTTGATGTGCAGGAATGAAGAGTGCAGGAGGCAGCAGGACTAACTGCAGATTCTGCTGCCGCCGGTCCATCATGACCACCCATGCACTGACACACAGACAGAGGACAAGTTGTGACGGGTGCAAACTTCAGCATGTGCTGCTTTTAAAGTCACACGTGTTGTGTTGTTAAGCCGCCTGGAGAAGAAACTTACTATCGACCATCTTTTGTCCATCCGGCTCTGGTGATGTACTCAGCGGTGGGAAACAGGCTGGTAAATGGCACAGGCAGCTCCTTTTCTTGTGTGCTGACAATCTGGGAGAGAAACAACATCAACCAGACCACAACAAAGAGCGTTTGAGCGTTGTGTTTACTGTGGGTGGACTAATACATCAGTAACATATTTGGAAGTACTGTGGCACTGAACAAGCACTCACTTTGCCAAGATTGTCTGTTCTGATTTCTGCTATTTTGAGAGTGATATCAGGATTCTTGCTGCCTGGAAATAAATGAAACTGAGTTATGTACCAAAATGTGAGCAGATTTAACGACCAGAGAGGGGAATGTGAGAGACAGCAGGGTGAAATTACTGCACCAAAAACCTAAACCCACACAGAGGCAGCAGGAAAAATAAATACATGTACACATATCGTATAGATGGTTTTTAAATAAACGTTCTTAACAGAGTTTTTCAGTGCCTTCATACCTGCGCGTGGATATCTGTAGACATCTGTCTTTCGTTCCTCCAGAGCTGGAGATGGGACGTGGATGATCTCCACCTCGGACTCATCCACCTCCTCGTACAGAATCTGCAGAGTCTTACCACCGTCTGGCTCTGAGCCAAAGACAAATGACAAAAAAGGATGCAGGGTGCCACGATGTTTTTGAAATCTTTGTCTTGGGAACAAACTACTCAGATACACTCACTGCTACTAATACGACTGTTCACCAAAGACTCCTGGTTCCATTTTTAAAAAATGTCTTATATGAATATTTTTTTAGGCCTTGCTCATCTTTACAATCTTATTCATAAACCATTTGAATGTAATAATCAATATCCTTCATAAAATAGTTTTTAAAGCTGACAACAACACACTCACTCACCTTCACGAGCAGCTGGACACCACCAGTATCCAGTGAAGCGATCAAATTCTTCCTGGGTGACAAAGGTAGCTACACCAGCAGATCTGGTATCCTCTTTTGGGTTATCAATACCTAAAATGAAAACATGCAAAGCAAATATGACAGATATCTGACAGACGTTCAGACGAGCAGGTCAGAGCATGAGAACGTGATTCAGTGCTCACCTTTATGGCAGAAGGTGAGCCTCCTCTCTTCTCCGGTCTCAATACTTGTCACCCAAATGTCATTGTTATTGATGAAGCCAATGAAGTTGGGGTCGCCGGGGCAGATCTTGGGGTCCATGCGTGTGCCTGAATTCTGGCTCTTAATCTCTATTGGATTCACTGGAGAAGTCTGAAGAAACACACAGAGCAGATGTAAAACATCTGAAGCCACAGCTGCTATTTCAACAACAGTGGTAAAGATGTGAAAAAGACAAACCCTCTACAAGTAAATGTACGACTGCAGAACCTCTTAGCACCAAAATAGATAACTGAGAATTAAAAAAAAAAAAAAAAACTGGCAAACCAAGCTTTCGAATAAACTAAGGGGTTTCTTTATGGGTTGACATGTTCTCCCACTTTTTAAGCTTAAATATGATAGTTTGAACAGTGCAATGGGATGAAGCTGAAGAAGTTGTCTTCAGAGGACAGTTACAAAAATCACAAAGCATCATAAGAATTATATGACATAAGGAACATATTTTAGTTGAAAAATTAACCTGTCAGCACTCTCCAGTGGCCACACCATGTAATAATCAAACACAGTCTCTAAAACAACTCAAGCATTGGTTTACTGTGTCTCTAATAGGCTGATATCAGTTCACAATAAGCAGGTATAGAATGGAGCCATCACTCAGGATACACTGGCCGACAGCAGAAATACAGGCAACAACTTCAGGCTGAAATGTTCATATTCCTACTGGGGATCTAAATAGAGGCCCAACAGTGCTTTAAAGAATAAAAAGAAGACTTCAGAAATCTCAGTCTTTAGCCAAGAATTGCTGAGACATTTCCAGTCACTCTTTGCAGGTCTGTAATAATCATTTGTTCCTGTGTGGATGTGAAACTCTTGCTCTACTGTCCTCTAACTCACAATGAAGCCGTTGTTTCCACCGTCACGGCAGTAGTACAGACTGCTGTTGGCCTGGAACAGGAAGAGGCCGCTGGGTCGGTGGTGATCATATGAGGTGATGCCAGACACCCCCAAACGCTTTCTCTCTCGCAGCAGCTCCTCCTCCCGAGAGAAGCCCCCGTGGTGAGGGCTGGCCTGAGGTCAGGGGTGACAGGAGGACACACAACGTGACAATGCTGGCCGACCGAAGTCAAGGTCAAAGAGAGCTTGTTCAGGGCATGGAAAACAAACAAATGGTAAGAAAACATTACCGTACTAAACTAAAGAGAGAGTCACCACGTGCCTGTAAACAAAACCTCTTTTCTCTCCTCAGCAGGAGCAAATTTTGTTTGTAAAATCAGCAACGCTCAGTGTAACAGCTGGATCGCAATGAGCATCAGTCTAATGGTCTCTTGGAATATTCTCTCGTGGCCCAAGTGGTTAATCGGTCTTTAAGAGGAAATTTACATCAGCAGTTAAAAGCTCCATTAAGGCATATGTCATTAAAAAAGGTTCACAACAAGTCTCTGAACAATTAAATAATCCTACCAGGGACATATCACACACATATCCAGGTCTAGATTTTTATTCAGGAGCAATTAAAGAAATTCCTTGTTTGTCTCATACTGGCCCTTTATGCAGCCTGTCAGTTCAGCCTCTGTCTGAAAGAGACCGTTTGAGCCCACTCTGTTCTGGTTGGTCAGCTTCCTGAAGCTGCCCCTTCGCCTGACAACTAAACTACACAGCAGCAGTGGGATTTTACTTCTTTCGTTTCTCATTTCTCCTGTTCGTAAATACATCTGAACGCGTTCAAACCAGAACGTAATCCAAGATTTGCAAATGGACACCAACAACACACGATCCTTCAGCCTAACATCCTCAGCAACAAAGTCCAAGGGACAGACAGCTGTTTGTAGGAATGCATGAATAATCTTTTTAGTGAGGCGAGGCTTTCACAGCAGGCTGGGCTTTTGATCTGCAGCGAATATTTCTACACAAGTTCTGTCATTTCGAAGTAGACTTCTCAGACCATAATGGTATAAAAGTGGCTGACAATCACAACAGTATGATGTGCTGTCTTTAAAAGATGTCTGGAAAAGATTCAATCATGTAAAAATGGTGGATTAAAGGAGAAGGGGCTAGAAATCATCCTCACCTGAAAGTGATCAAGCATCGGTTTCCATGACAAAACCAGCAGGGCGTCTTTGCGTATCTTCCTGGGAATGTCTGAGTAGAGTAACGCGTTCTCCCTGCTGGCGTAAGGCATTCCTAAGAGGACAGACACCACAGACAGAATCCGTCAGCCCAAGTAAAGTCCATTTATCATGTTGCAGATGAGCTTAGGTTCAACTAGGACTGAGAAGAGTAGCGCTGGTGTACAGAGGCTCCTTACAGAGGCCCTCCAGGACATGCAGCACAAACTCTGGCAATCACAGCCGGTGCTTTCGGTGGTGTTTTCGACTGGGATGTGATCATGTCATCTCTTGTCTAATGAGTGTGTTTACATGCACTTCAGTGGCCTGCTTATTGTGAGTTGCCTGCAGTAGCTTCTTTAAAGAGGGGCAAAGGAGTGAGAAAAACATGGTTCTGTAGCACAGCTGGATTTCTGCAGAAGAGCCTTGATGTCTTGGGCATGTATTATAGGATTAACTTTTCCAACAGGGTTTGTCCATGTAAGCATATGCATGACTTCAAATGTGGGTTGTAACAGAAGCAGATCACAGCTAAAATTAAGATGCATTTGTACGCTGACGAACATTTCTGGAAGCAGTCTGTTTAGGTTGTTCTGTATCTACACCAGAAAAAGCAAAAACTTCATCAACTGCGATATTATTATTATGACTATTATTGTTACACTAAGCTCTACGTGCAACCTGAACTTTTCTGAATGGCTGCTTTCGTATTCTGGTGAATTTCTGGCAGCGTTGTTTGTCAAAACTGGTTGTGCTTCCTGTTCTTCCTGCATGGTGGTTGAATTATATTGCAAAACAGTAGCCCAACCACAGATGTTTGCGAAACATGAAATATTTTGCGCTGAAAAATGCTGCCGATGACAGTAAATGATTAATTGTAGCACAACAATAGCACAAGTAGAGAAAGCAGGTCTGTACATGTGTGTAGTGTTGTCAGCTACACAGCATGAGCTAACCAAAGCTTGCCAATATCATCCACCACATGCTGCTGGTCACAGAGAAGCCAGAGCAGCAAAACCACTGCTAATTAGTCCAACTTATTAATTGTAAAATGAAGACTATATTTTTTACTTTGCAAATGGCTGAGAGATCAGAATATTAAATGCAACAATAGGTGTCATCCTGGCCTGACTGTTCATATCGTCAACAACCACGCTTTCATGGGTGCAGGTCGAGCAGACTTAATGTAGTTTATATGAACCCACTTGACACAGCCCTGAAAAAAAAAGGTACCAAACTCTCTAACTGCCTGATGCAGGGCAGCAAAAACAGCAACCATTTCACAGGATGTCTGTGCACGATAGCTGCAACTGAAAATAGGCAGAAAGATGTCCACAAAGCAAAAATGATGTTCCTGGTTGAGTTCCACATTTTCTCCAGCACACACTAGCTAGAGTCACTGCAGCTCTTTGGAAATGAAATGAGCTTGAAAGCAGATGCAGGCTGGCAACTCTGACTCACCAGCTGCATCCAGATTATTCACAGAAGCTTGCTACCTTTCAAAGTGACTGAAAGGCAGCCACTGAATCTGCAAGCCAACAAGTCAAGGCCTGCTCAAAGCAGCTATCTGAGCAGGGATTTATTCATTTCTGACAGCTCTTGTAGGAAATGACAGCACTTGGCACATCCTAATTTCAAACTCTGCCTGATATCACTGCGTCAGATCTCAGGTTTCAGTTGCCACTGCTCACCAAGGTAGTAGATGCGATGAGAGTGTGGACTGGCCTCGTCTTTCGGGACGAACTGGAAGTCGTGCGGCGCCTTGTTGATAACCACACCGGTGCTTTTGCGGCTGTTGTGGATGATCTTCCGCAGGCCATCCCATGTGTGCTTCTCCACCTGAAACTGAGTAGGATTCACGTCCTCCATCTCGACCACTTCTGTGCTGTCTGAAAGCTCATCCACGCCGGTCATTCCTGCCAGTGCCTCTCTCACGCTATTGACAGACACAAAGGCTGATCAGCTCAGATCAATCTACAGTCAATGACTATCACAAAGGAGCATATGCAAATACAACATCTTTGTTGAGGAGTATTTAACCGGTCTGTTGGACTTTTAATCATCTGCATGTGTCAAAGCTTAAAGTTAAGATTTAAATGTTATGTTAATTAGGATTTTTATCAATACAGTGGGGCTGCAGGATGTTTCGGTGGTTAGCACCGTTGCCTCGCAGCAAGAAGGTCGCGGGTGAGGACACCGCCTCCGGGTTCTCCAGCTTCCTCCCACATAGTCAAAAAACATCCGTACATCATCTATACACCGCCTAATCCTCACTACGGTCGCATGGGGCTGGACAACCAAGCACACTCACATTCACACCTACGGACAATTTAGAATCACCAATTAACCTCAACATGTTTCTGGACTGTGGGAGGAAGCCGGAGAACCTGGAGAGAACCCACGCTGCACGGGGAGAACATGGAGACTCCACACAGAAAGATCCCACCAGGATGCGAACCGGCGACCTTCTTGCTGCGAGGCAACGATGCTACCAACCGCACCACCTTGCAGCCCAGTCCAGAAACATGTTGAGGTTAATTGGTGATTCTAAATTGTCCGTAGGTGTGAATGTGAGTGTGCTTGGTTGTCTTTGTGTATAAGTATGTGTGTGAGTAAAGTCCAGCGTGATCAGCAGGAGCAACAGTCAACTACAATCTGTTGGAATAATAACTAATAATGACCAAGGTAATCATCTGCTACTCTTTAGCATCAACTTTAGCACTTAGCCTAAACCAACGCAGAGCCAAACGCAGCCTCATGACAAAGAGCTGTACAAACTAACTCATGTCAATATGAGATCAGATATATTTCACAACATTTTCTAAATCTTTCTGAGCGGTGACCACGATGGAAAAAACACTGATAATGCCAAAAAAAATAAACAATTGATCAAAATGAATGAAAATCTGAATGTTGTTGAGACAGCTTTGAGTTCAAACGTTGCCCTACCTTTCCTGGTGGTCTTCTGTTTTGTCTTCAATTTTCAGCCTCTTTACTCTGTGCATTAACTGTTCAACAACCCTGAACCAGACCTGACACCCTGTAAAATAGCAGGCACAGACAAAACAACTTAAAACAAAAAAAAAAAAGTTACAAATCCAAACCGTTTACAGCACAGCGATACCTGGTCTAACTCATAATCAAATGACTAACACACACGGTAAACAAGCGAAAAACTAGATCACACCCTAAGCTAAGCTCACATGCAATGAACAGTGAATCTGTTACTGAGGTTGCGGCCTCGTTCTTGGCAGACGTCTCTGTGCTGCTTCATGGTGGAGCTGCTGCTCCTCAGCTGACCACCACCGCCACACGTCCAGCTGACTGGTTCACATGTGGAGTCTGACTGAGTGTGACTCAGCTGACACGTCAACGTCGGTGTCACAACCGTGTCAAATTTGACATCGTTACTCCACATTTTACTGAAGGATGTTCTGCTGCCTGGGGCCTAATTGAAGAGCAAATTCCCAGTAAGTTCATTCCCAAAAACCCTCCAGCAGCATCCTTCACCTGGAATCACAGGAGACATTTTCCCATACGAGTCATAGCATGGCTTGGGCGAGTATCTATTCCATTAGTATCTTTGGTTGTGTTTGGATTTGTAAGACATTTTCGTCAATGTGATGAAATGCCTTGATTTTAGGGTGTATTAGACTTTTAAAAAATAATAAAATCACACATTCCCATATAGTTCTTCAAGTCAGTTTCCAAAAAAAAAGATGTATAATTACACAATCATGACAGAAAATGTCTGGAACGCCCAAGATAACCAGCAATCCATTATTCTTGACATGTCAGAGACTAAATTGATTTTTCCACAAGTAAATTATTTGTAAGAGAAAAAGCTTGGAGATGGAGTATTAACACAGCACAGTCTCAGTTTTAGGCTACAGTGATGCATGAAGGAGTGAAAGTGAAAATTTGAAAAATAATTTTTATGCTCACAAAGGCTTAAATTTCACTGAAAAAGACTGTTTGACAGGATGCATCTAACACTTGTCCTGCTGTGTGTGTCTGCTTTCTGTTTCTGTTTCGTCCTGTATTATATTAACTGTAAAACTCATGGTACACATTTAGACTCTGCTGGTTTGAAGTTTAAAGGCTGTTGTGTTACAGCTGATTTATGACCTTAATTACTTCTACTGACTATAGGTTTTTGATATTTTGTCATGAACTCACCATTAGAGAGCCCTTATGACACTTAATAGGATGCTGAGAATACTTAATGTTGTATTTTCGAGATTATTTTTAACTCCCATATCTATAGAGTGTTCCTCTTCGTTTGTACATTTTTTTGTACTCTGCTTTCTATATAAAGACAGTTTTGTTAAAAACAGCCCATCACCATTTGTGTTATGACTCATCTGCTGATGAAGCTAAAGGTCTAAATTACTAAAAGATGAACAGCAAACATCTGATCCAGTGTGTCCTGCCCATCAAACCTGACAACCCTTAATTACACATCAATTAAATGCCTCTTAGTGCTCTTCTGTACGTTGCAGGGAGCTAGCAGGTTAGCCACCCATTAGGCAGTAGCTAGCTAGCTAGCTAGCGAACCATAACAGCATATACAGATAACGTCAGAAACATGTCAAAACAGTAAAATATCCACTCGTCTTTAGCTTACACTCTCTGCCCAGAGACCTTGAATGTGTATCTCCTTATGTCGAACAACGGCGTGCGTGGAAAACGACGGTCAGAGTCGGAATAAATTACACAAGTTAACTAATTTCCAGAAAGCAGTTAGCTTAATGCTAATATGCTAACAACGCGGAAATAGATGTGAAATCAAACGTTAAAAAATTACCACCTTTAACCCGGAAATGATCAGTCAGGTCGGTCTCTGCCTGCTCCCAGAGACGGTTCTTTTTCCCCTTTTGTGGTAAACAGCAGAAATACCCAACTACACAAATGAAAGTTGTTAGAAAATATTAGAAATGCTTAAATATTTTTTTTCTGCACTGAAGTTCCTAAAAGCAGCGGAACAACGGCGGGGTTTTGGTTTGGACCCGTTTCCACCGGTCTGCCCCCAAAACAGGAACCTCCAGGGAACGTTCCCTGGATGTTTGCTCAGCTGAACTTTACAAGCAGCTCGAAATTAGTTGTCACCACAGCACACAAAACAGGAACCCTCAGGGAACATTTCCAGAATGTTATTATTATTATTTTTTTTTTTTACAAAAAAGTCACAATGTGCTGTAAACACAGCCAATGCTGGGTTCTGTCTCTTTGCTTTATGGCTGCGACTCATCATGATTTTCTTTATCAACTCATCTGACAGGTATTTTCTTAATTTTTTTTTTTTGTCTAAAAAGTCTTCATCACAGTCACATCTACAAATGGCTCCTTTTTTTCTAATCAGCAGTCAAAAGCTCATTTAATAAACAGACATAAAACAAAGAATACCAGCAAATCCTGATATTAGAAATCCTGTTAAAAAGAATGACAGAATGAATAATCGATGGTCAATGAATATGCTATTGCTTCGTCATTGCTCTGTTGTTTCAGCCCTTTTCTGCAGCACTTCCACAGAAACACGAGATGCAAATACACTGGAGATGAAGGACGAGCATTTTATCCTTAAAACATTTATTTTTGTAATAATTTGTCCTTTTTTTTTTTCTTTTTGCATAAGTGCAAAAAAATGCACCCAAAACAGCCACCTGAGGGAAGTCTACATCTTTAAATAAAAAAACAAGCAAAGTGTACATTTATAGTACAAAATTCTCTTTTTAAAAAATTGCACAGTTTGTGTATAATATATATATATTCATAATCTCCATTTTAAACAAACTTTAAAGGCTCAGAAAGTAAACAAAATTCACCAAATGAAAAATAAAAACATTTTTTCCCTATAATTTAAAGCTGAGGAAACTTGAGACCCTGTTTTCATTTGTGTCCACCATAAATATACATATTTATATGCAAGTCTCTTTACATATAGTCTCTGTGCTAGTGTTTGACCAGACAATCAAAATTATTGCAAAGTAGTTTAGTTCTACTATAAAACATGGGTTTGGGGGGTGGGGGATAAAAGCTTCTTTCTGCTGAATGTTCCTTAAGTTATGCAAAAAAAACCAAGGAAAAAAAACGAAAAAAAGAAAAAAAAAACCCCTGGGTTTCTTTACACCCCTTTTAAATGTACTGGAATCCCTGCTATCACAAAGGTTTCTGTCTCACAAACTGTGTGCATTCAACATTCCTCAAGAACAATCCAGAACTCCAGTTTTGCTTTTTTTTTTTTTTTTTCTTTTTAGCAAGAACACACATTTCCCTGACTTCTTTTTTTTGTCGTTTTTTTTGTTTCTGAACTTTACACGGCGGCCCTGCCCAGGGGTGGTCAGCGCCGATACGGGTGGAAGCCCTGTACGTTGTGGTTCTGCCCTCTGCCAAACGCGCTGGCGGTGGGCTGGGGAGCGGCGGCGGGCTGTGCTGTCGGGGCGCCGTACGAGGCCGTGGGCTGGCTGGGGTCTGCGAAGCTGTGGCCGAAGGCTGTCAGGTCCTGTCCGTACCCTGAGGTGGACGACAGGAGAGAGCCGGAAAGAGGAGGGTGTTAATTTCTGGGTCACCACAGCGTGATTCGAGGAGCCTTACTCTTCTAAAGGTTCACTGACAGTGGTTATGTTGGGACAAAATCCACCTCTGACCCTAAACTGTGTCCGATGCAGCTGCTATTATAATCAAACGGCCTTCATATTTCAAATTTGAACATTTTGTCTCAGCACCTATTTAACACTCAGCCTGTTAGTGTTTATCTGTTGAACATTTTCTGTTACCAGTGAAACTCTACAGTGGGTGTTGCCAGATAACCTCAGATAGATCATAGATTATTAAGTAGAAAGGCTCAGCAGAGTGCTACTGTAAGTCTTTCCAAGATATATGTTTCACTTTGATTTGATTTTTCTTTAATTGTTGTTTGTTTTCCCCCATTTAGTCCCTTTTATTTTCCCATTGATTCAGGTTTGCACTTGATTTTCGTTGTACGTTACGATGACAATAAAGACATATTCTATATTCTATTCTATCTTCATTGCATTTCTGTATGAAGGACTCTAAATTGTGTTTACTTTTGTGCAAAGCAGATATAATTTAATTTGAATAAAGCTGATGGATCACACGCCAAACAACAAAATAGGGTTAGAACTGTAGATGCGTTGCTGCTAATAGCAGTTTTTTAAAAAGGATTTTTCCATTAGATTAAATTACTGCGATACTTCCCTTTATCTCAAAAACTGTGTGCTAAAATTTACCAAAACCAAAACGAAGCTGAATTTAGGAAATATTTCTGAAGCTGGCTTCATTGAGGAAAACAATGTCTTGAATGATTAGCCTAGCATACATAATGCTCCTCTGCTAATACACTGGATGGCACCATCTCCCTGCAAACACATGAGCGAACCGCACTGACTTCCAGGGTAGGAAACTAATCTGCCTGCAGAAATAGCTGGTGTAACCCAAAATTCAGTAGCCCCTGTCTAAGCCAAAGGGCCTTTTAAAGTGAAAAGACTGAAGGAGTTGTTTCCAAATGGCTGGCCAGATCTTTCCAGAATCTTCCGGGTGACTGGTTATTTTCCTGCCCTGGTAACATCCAGTCAACACGAGAGTGAAGATATAAATGTTACCGATAAATACTGTTTTACAGCAAGTTATACACAACTGGAATGGAAAGACAAGAGAGAAAAGAGAAAGAAAACGGGGAAAATCAGAGAACACATTTCTTTATATCTGTAGGACAGGAAGCGGTCCCAACAGGACTGTCAGACACAAGGAACTGAGGGAAATAGAAATTTACTGGTATTGTGGCCTCCTTTAAATCTTCTCTCCTTTCTCACCCCTTTAGCTATAATGTGGAGACAGTACATGGGGGGGAAAAAACAACGGGTGAATGGACTGCTGATGCATAGAGACAACTGAACCATGAACAAATTTTCTGACAATTAGATCATCCTTTTACAATCAGCAAAGCAATGCGGACAGAGAGAGTGAACAAAAAAAATGAGGACATGGTTGGTCTTGGTATAGTAAAGCTACAGCTGCTGAGGGAAGTGACACGCCGAGAGCCCAGTTTGCCAAATTTCAATGTAAATTTCTTTCAAATCCACTCAGCTGCGAGACAGGCGATAGCTGGGTCTTACTATACAAGAGTACACACAGTAATTTGTATGTACATGCAAAATGTACATGCAAAATACTAAACGAAGAGCAAAAGAAAGGAGGCAAAGAACCAGGTTGCAGCTCTATAAACACTACAGGACTGAACAAATGCTTCTTTTGTGGTTGGAGAAGACGATGCTGGCACCTACCTGCACTATATCCTCCCTGCTCATCCTGACCATAACTGTGAGAAGGACGCGTTGGTCCGTAGGCAGAGGGGTCCTGAGGGTAGTTACCCAAGCCTATCAGGGAGATGAGGAGACCAGGTTGACTGAACCCAGATACTGCTGGCCAACTACTTTACATAGTTCCCCCCTTACTGAGCTAACAGAGCTGTACATTTATACTCATTTACTGGGTCTGCGCTTGGCTCGGAGAGGCGTTACTTTTCGGTGAGTGTGGCCTATCTGCTAGCACGCCTGACTCTTTTATCATGCCAGCCTGGTCTCGTGAATTTTGTGAAATGTGCATTTTTCTAAGATGCAGGTCACGTGGGAAATCTGTCGTCCCACCCAAAAAAAGTTCCGAGAAGAAGCAGGGGGGGAAAAAACACAGTGGTTTTGCATAGAAAATATGACTGGGATCAATGGGAAACTTGCTTCAGATGGACAGTGTGCTGTTGATCTTTCTCTGAGCTACTGTTGAGTGCACTTTTTACATTTTGGTTTGTCTTGTTTGGATACTTAAATTACAGTTTTCTGTGCAAGATGATATCTACATGAGTGCTCAGAGAATTCTTCTTAGTGATGGACTAAAGGACAGTTTAAAATCTGAATGACAAACATGGACATACCTCAAGAGAAAATACTTTGTGCACTAAAACACGGTGTTTCTCAGCCGTCAACTCTCAAATTTCAGATGTGACCGTGTTCTCGAATGCTCCAATAAGGAGTTTGGACCATTCAAATAAAAAATCTCCTGTTAGGAATCGGATTCAAGGTTCACAGCAAATCGTGTTCAAAGTGGTCGGTCACAACTTGAAATATATATAGTATGCATCGCAAAATAATGTCTGTAAATTAAACATTAATGAATTTACATGCAAAACCACTGGCTTGGTCCCGAGTCTAACCTTTTTAAACTGTCTAACTCCTCATAAGTCAAACATAACTTTGACCAAAATCAAACTTATTTAGTCTAATCTCACCCATTCGCTAAGTTTACCCACATAAAGCGTTACATCCAGTGCCTGCTATTGTCTTAAATCATTTTGTGGCTTTGTCATCAGCACCACATTTTCTGCTCATTTCACAAAACCGCTGCGAGGCCGCGTTGTTTCTACGGACTGATAACCGAACTAAGAGCCTGAATAGGCAGCGGACACTGAAAGCAAAAAGCTGGATGGAAGATAAGCACAAGCAGGAAACACTGAACACGATGGACACCTGTCACGCCTGACAGAGATCACATGGCTGCTTTAAATGTAGATTCAGCAGTTTGAAGCAGCTGTAAGCCAAGTCAAAACAAAAATACCAGCCAGCAAAAAAGAAACAAAACTGGATGAAGCTTCTGAATGAACATCTGACTGTTATCTGACTTTGTGCTTACATGGCTGAATGTTGAATGAAGACAATTATTGTTCCTCTCCCATGGATGCTGGTTGGTGTTCACAGTCTTCCTCTGAGCATGATCTCAGGCTCTTGAACTTGCATGAGTAAGAGTACGTCACTGAAGCTAACCCTTAATTGTCTTAAAGCATACAAAGTAATAATCATAATTTTCAGGTAAATGTGAAGCGGCTTGAAGAAATGTCTCATTTTCAAGTCTCTGAATGCAGACTGAAATTTGGCCAACAGTTTATCAGCTCAGTAGAGATTCACCAGGAATAATTATCCTGGCCCAACACAGGCCGAAGGTAATGCTAGACTACAGTAACAGTCCAGTTCAAAGACCACAAAGACGCCCACCAGAAAGAAAAACCTACAGACACATCAGTCCAAAATGACTTGCACAGGAGTCTAACCAACATCTGTATGCATCTACGAGGCGGGTGGGCGGGGCAGAGGTCACGGTTTGCAGACAAGCATGCAAAGCTCCGGTGTGGGATAATCTGATGAGCATGTTGGAAAATGTTGATAGGTAGCTTGGCAGGTTGGACATGCCTACTTCCAGAAATAAGGTTTCATGGGCAAAATATTGTCATGCTGGTGCTCTTCTGTGGCAGTCGTGCCAAGACCAGGAAAAGAAGCCAGCAAAGTCATTAACAGGGAGGAAGAGGAGGAGGAGGAGAAGGCAAAGAGGGGATTAGTAAGAAGGTAGGAGTATTTGAACCAAATCAGATGTCTAATACAGTCAGTCAGTGTAAGATTGCTCTCCTTGTAAAATCAAAGGGAAATAAAATGCAAACAAACAAAAAACATTGCAAGGCAGGATGATCTAATTCAAACCTACCAAGACCGACCAATCTTTTTATCAGTCCACAGCCCGGCTGGAAAAACTTGACAGAAAAGACTGCTGAGGACTCCTGGATATCGTGAAACTTCAGCAGCATCTTCACGGCAGAGCCACAGGGGTTCATGTATGCAGGAAGCATGTATGCATGTGTAGCTGTTCAAGCTAAATGGTACCAAGAGCAAGCTCCTGCTTGTCTAAGAGTCGTAGTCATGAACTTAAATGAGCAGTAGGTGCACCCAATAAAATATCCAGGGAGATGGGCAGGACCGAGGGGTGAATAAAATCAAATGGGAGAGAAAGGGGGCAGCATACTTTCTTTTTATGCACAATGCTCTCTTACCATACTGGCTATAAGGGAAGTCGGGCTGCCCAGTGGGAGCTTTGCTCAAGTCCTGAGTTGGTGTGGTGGCGGGAGCAAAGCCCATCGGTGCGGTTCCTGGAGTGGTGGGTGGAGGTGGAACCTGTGGAGCATACTGGTCTGCTTGGGGTGTGCCAAAACTGTAACCTGTTGATGATAAACGTTTCTGTGACTTTTTCCTAAAGATACTTTCCTAGTGTTGCTTTATCACTTCATACTGTTTATGTGTACAAAGACCATAAACCAGACGACCCTAGTTCAGCTGAGGGCTCTTGGCAGCTGTACCTTCTGACAAAAACCACTATTAGTTCAGGTATTATCCCATTTCTCTACATAATATCTACTACATGCATAAAAGTTCAGTTAAATGAATACAAGTCTTTTTTTTTTATTTTTTATTTAGCTGCCAGATCAAATTGTGACCAGTCTGCCAACACATTTGTACTAGATTACTTTGGGCTTCTTTCCTGCTCTTTTTTCTGAAATTTTATCCATGATTTACACAACATTAGCTCGGTACATCTGCAACAGTGTTTAATAATTAAAGGGAATAATCCCCCATAGTCCTTTTAGCAACATTTCACTAATTCTGGGTGTCTGCTAGTCATGCTGTCCATCTCTGATAAGATGAATGTTCCTCCCTGAACACAGCAGCAGCAGCAAAGCTGCTATGAAAACCTTACATAACATTTACACACTCATTTTACTAAAAACAAAAAAACTGCCTTGGGCTAAATTATGTTGTTTTCAGTACTAATATAATGTTAGCATTACTTAGAAGATTGTCTGCACTCTAAAGAAGAGAACATCTAAGGTTAAACATAAGAACATAGTACTTTTTGACCAAATAATAGACAAACTATCTCTGACCTTAATCACAAACCAGTTTTCAGAAACATCTTTAATTCTACCTAACTCTCATCATCACTCTTACTCATACACTGCATTGGTTGGCAGCACTTTATAGTGTCAAAACAAATGTAAAGTGTATTGATGGAGTACATTAGTATGACTGACCAAACTGAGGTGCTGTGCTGTAACCCTGCTGAGGGTAGCCCTGAGGTGCAGCAAAGCTGCCCGCCGGGGTCGTGACCAGGAATGCATTGAAGGGCGACGGAGGTTGTGTGGGGGTTCCCCGGCCTGCTGTCAATGGAGGTCCATACCCACCTGCCCCCCAAAAAAACACATTTATTGTTGTTTTAATATAAATTAACAGGACTTAAACGAAGGACACAGGCAATAATACTAATTATATACAGCGGTACAAGCACGGATGTATTTGACCAGAACCAATCTGAATTTGTCGTCGTTTTATTGAACAGCTGGTTAAGAGGCCAAGTTAACACATAAATTGCTTAAAAACTGAAGTTGCAGAACACTATCTGAAGCTAAAGTATGTTCAGAGTGTACACAGGGCAGACACTGCAGTGAGCGCTGCAGGTTGACCCGGAGGTGGTGATATGAAGCCGAGCCTGACCAATAGCAGAGGGAGGCCGGAATCCATTCAAGGCTGCCATCTGTCTCAAGCAGCAAATTATCAGCAGCCTCAGCCATTATGAATCAGTGATAACATGCGCTGTTAACTGTCACCAGCCCATTGGCCACACTGAGTACAAGCCCATTTCTGTCTCACAAGCATTTCAAGATAAGCACATGATCACACGGCAAGGACACATCTATCTGCAATCTCACAGTTACACAACATACAAGAAACTCGTAAAAATGGCCAAAAACAGAGCGATGTATCCTGTGTGTTGTCAAGTGGAGGGCGAACACCTACCTATGGGCTGGCCAGTAGTTGACACCCACACTCCTTCAGGAAGAGAGAAAAAAAAGAAGTTGAGACTGAGGACAATGCTGATGCATCAAATGTAAAATGTTCACTTCATACAGTTTAGTGCTGAAACTGACTGACTTCCACTGACTGTGCAAACGCTGACCTACATGTGCAAGGTTAATGTTTAAGCAGAGGATTTAACACATTTAAACAGTTGCTACATGGTTTTCCTCTGATCAGGGAGCTTCTCTCGCTCGGCTCTGGGACCTGTTCCCACTCACCCTGTGGCCCATAAGGCTGTTGCCAGCCCTGGGCAGGCTGTGCTGTCCAACCATTAGCTGCACTCAAGATGCCCCTGGGTGCCCACTGGCCGGGGCCAAGCTGGCCAGGAGCTTTGCTGTCACGAGGTTCGGCCTTCTTTACTTCCACCTGGACAAAGGACAAGGAGGGCACATTTGGCAACACCAGCAAACGGTCCATGAAGTCCCTCACCTAGACAGACCTGTCCTACCACTGATGCTTAAGCTCAACATTTTGGGCCAGTTTGAAATCGTCCACTTTATGTTTATTTGATTTATGTGGGGCAGCTATGTCAATGTATATTACTGTGTAGCCACAAGAGCTGTATAGCTATGTGTCTCAGGTACTAATTATTAAGGGTGAATTTCTACAATCGTCATGTCAGGACAGCAAAAATAAATGATAGAATTTTCAAGGTCGCAACCTGTTAAAATGTACCTGAGAAACATAGATTTTGTTCTTTCTTTGGTATTAACTGGCCTATATATGATAAAGACATCTAATGGAAGGTCATGACTTACCTTTCTCCAGCTAACGCTTATAAAGAATCTCATTTTTATTTTATTTGGAATAAGTTTTAGGGGGGGGGATGGATGTAGAGAGAAATCTGTATCTCAGTTCTAACAGAATATAAAGTAAACATGCAGATAGTAAAAATGAACAGTCTTTTCAGTCAATCTAAAACTGAATCTTCATACTGTGTCAAAGGTAAAGATTTTTTTTTTTAAGATCAAGCAGCTTTGAACCCAATATAATCTCAAATTACTGCTGAGGGACACAAATAAAACCTCAGTTGCCAATCATGGTGTCCCAGATTTCGTTGATATTATTTAGATGTTAATTATACGACACAAATGTCACTCTGCTAATTCATTAATGCTCAGATAATTACTTTACCCATGCATTTCTCGTCACTGTGTGGTCATTTTTTACTGCCATTTATTGATGTTTCGTTGAGTCGAGTACAAATTTAGCGCCCCAATAACAAAACTTTCTTGTCTAACTAGGCAAAGCTACCAGCAGTTAACCAGAGCAAAGAAACAGGCTGAGACTAAGGGGGAGCCGACCAGAAATAGACTGAGGGGTTGAGTTATTGGGGTCACCTTGCAGGAGGAAAACGAATCGCAAATTCCTCCCTGCTTTAAGGTGTTACCACCTTCCCCAGCCTCCCCTCTTCCTTCTCTGTCGACCTAATTACATGCACATGTTTCCGGCAGTGGCCTCGCCGCCGCCGGCAGCTACCTGAGCACTTTCTCCCGTGGGCATCACAGCTACGAGTGATGGATACCATGACTTCTGTACAGTCCCCAACAGCAGAATTGGGATTTGTTCCACAGTTTGATGTGCTCCAATTTCTAATTTTGTAACTCATATCTCCCAGCCTCCCTCAAGTCCCAGCGTAAGGTAATGTCAAGTCAAGAACAATGGATTAAGTCGAGCCTTGATTCCTGCTGGAAACGAGGGCAAAGTCAAGGGGAGCAGGTACCACTGGAGAGTATACAGGTTGGGCTGAATCATTTACCAAGGCAATGGGACTTGGCTCATCATATTAATGTAATAATTTGAATAAAAATCTGTTACTATTCTTATCTTTGAAGAAGAGAGAAAAAAAAAATCCAGTTCAGGAAAGCCTTTATATTCCCTGATCGAAACAAAAGAGCTGCTTGGTAGGTATTTCCTGGAGAAGCATAATTGGCAGGGAATAGCATAATTTGACTTGTGGCTTGTGAAGAACAAAAAGAAAGACGGTGCCCTGTTAATCAGGTGCTTTAAGGTACCGACAATAAGCTGCAACAACTTCAGCTGGAGGTCTTTGTCGCACATCATTTCCCAAATGCAGATCAGTCTCCACTCGAAACCAAAAGCACGAAAAGCCTCCACAACACTTTGCTCACTGACTCAATAGACAACAAATGCACCACTTACACAAAATCAAGATTTACCGTGAAAAACGTCCAAGAAAGCAAACGCTGAAGTATCTCAAAAAGGAGCAAAGCCTCGTCTATACAAGTTAAAAATCTCACTTAAGTGCCACAATATACACAGAAGTCTTTTGTGTGTCGAGTATCGCAGACTGACCTTCGAATACTTCAACCATGCGTGCAGCCATGCAAAGATCAAGGACAGAAACAGGATACGTGTGATGATATGATATGACTGAGTGGATGTAGCTCTACTATGTTTGACTTTGATCATTTTCTCCAGCCCACAACTAACAACTGTCTGCATGGAGGCAAGAGGGAGGCTGTGTCTCCTTTAATCCATCTGCGGAGTGGTTTAAAATCTGCTAAACACAAACTGACTCTCGGGGAGGAGGGGAGGTTTGCTAATGAAGCTTTAAAAGCGCCTTTAGAACTAAAGAATTAGGCCCCATCGCAGCCACATATGCACCAAGTAGAACTTGCATTTTCTTTTTCGTTGGTTTTATTCAGCAGAGGTGCCAGGTGGGTGGTGTTTGCTGAATAAAATAGTACAATAGGAGGCGTGCCAGGAGGTTAGAAAGCGTGCCTAAATATTACACCACAGTGACTTTCCTGTTTTTTCCTGGATGGACAGCTTACCTGACACTGTCTGAATTGACTTTATGCAGTAAACCCCATCCATCTGGTACGCCCACTGAGTTAAAGCAAACACTACGAAGTGATATGCAAATATCACTGTGTGTCTCAAGTCTCATCCTGAGCAGAATTTAGACAGACTTTCATTTGTTGTTCAGAGAGCTGACAGACACAGTATGGAGATTCTTCAACTGAGGTCACTGAGTTGAGCTTTTTCTTTAACGTTTCAAAAAGAAAAAAGAAGAAAGAAAAAAAACAAACAAAACAAAACATGTTGACGTGTAAGTGACCTGCCAACAAAACATCAGAAAACAAAAAAAAACAGAACTGATTGGACCAATCCTTTAGGTGATTTATGTTCAGCAAAATTCTGATTGAAATCTTTAACTTTATTCTATATTTTGCAACCATTTTTAAATTTTAAGCACATTGAAAAGCAGAAAATACGTTGTGTTAATTCACTAAGTAAAATCTAATGCGGTTCAGACATCCTAAAGGAGTGGTCAGTTTAAACAAAGCCTTGGGCGACAATAAAAACTGTAATATAACAGCAATTGAAGGATGAGTGCGTTTAGAAACTATGAAAGCATAAGGTGTGACAGCAGTGTGTAGTGCGATTAAAAAATTAAGACAAGTAAGTCAAGTTAGTAGCCTGATTATTTTAGGATGTCAGAGGCTGAATTTGTGCCGTGTATGATGCTGCACACGCTAATAGGAAGCCACCAGAAACTTAGATTTAAGCAATTACACAGCATCATAGTGTAGATCTCGCTCCATCGCCCAAGCCTCTGTTTGATCTTAAGGGTAAAATAAAACTACAACTACACACTTTTTTGCCCATGATGTCGTGAAAATGCATGTTGACAGCCTGGTCCACTGATTGTTCGGCCTCGAAAGTAATAAATCCAAAACCTAGCCAACGACCAAGAGTGAATCAAGGTAGCAGGGGGGTTGTGACAACACAAGATGAAGAACAGTATTGGGCTTCAGCAGAGTGAGGATCCGTCAAGACTGAGCAAGAGGCTCCTGGGGTTCGGATGATGTCGCAGACTTGCAGAACAACACAAATCCAAGACTAACGCCTGGGGGATTAAAGGAAACTTTTCTCTTTAGTGTGCAGAGAAATATTTGGGTGAAGATAACAATAATGGACTGCTTAACTCTTAAACATGAAGGATGACAGGTGTGGCACTTGATTTAGTGTGAAATGTCACAGAGAAAGTCAGTTAAGTCCATTTTCCACGCTCTGACAAGACTGAACACGAAACTGATGGATGCCAATTGAACCAGTACTACGTTTTGTTACTTCATGCTGTTTCATCCAAACCCCACCTTGATCTGTCCCTTGGTATAATGCTGTGGAGCACACACTCGCAGCAGCCATTGTTAATGCATCACAAAAATATGGAGAAACACAAACTGTAGAATGCCTAAAGCTTTCTCCGAGCTTTCCCAAATTCAGTATTTTACTTTTGAGTCAGCCAGGATAAGCCTAAAATGGACAATTAAAATATTGTTCACAACAGTAACACAAAGATATAGGCCAGAAGTGTTTTCCCAAACAGACAAGTTGCTAATTTTTCTCAAGAGTTTTCTTGGGGGAATACACAAAGTGCATCAGCGAGAACACGGTCTAAAAAGTCTTTTGCTTCAACTTTTTGGCTACACCAAAGCACTTTTTTCTATGTAACGCTCTGCAACACAACTCTTTAGAACGTTACCAAGCGGCTGTACGCTGCAGTGATCCACTTTCAATTTGATTAACTTTCCGCTGTGGCAGAATTGGGTTGTGTGCACATCTCTACTTGGGGACCTAACCTGAATCCAATTAAATGTCCTACGAGACAACCGAGATTTTAGAGACCTCCTGTACTCTGCCAAACATTCCCAAGCCTCATGATCTAACGCTATTAATAACATCTGTCAATGACCCGTCCCTAACCTAAATTTGAAACCGAGTTGGCACATTGAAGAGTTCGACATATCTTGGTGACACTCAAAGTGAAGTTGTAAGGACTGGTTAGTGAAATCAAATGTCGGCGATCAGCTTACTGTGAGCTGACTGACTACTACATGCACAACTAGGAAATAATTTGACTTCAACATTTATGGAGCTGAAACCACTTTTTAGTGATTGATTCGTCAAACAACAAAAGATTTATTAGCAACAACTTTTATAGTCAAGTAATCATTGAAGTCATTTATTATGCAAACATTTCAAAAAGCACCTGGGTCGAACATGTACGAGCAATACTTTGTTTTCTTACTTTTCTGTGACTTTAAATATCTAACATTTATTGAATATCTGGGTTTTTGAATGTGCTCAGGGACAGGATGACCATTTTTCACAACTTTCTAATATTTTATAATAATATGCAGCAAAATGATCTGATCCCATACTTTAATTTTTGTGAGACAAGGCTTTTACTTCAAGGGGCAGGATTTATTATGAAACTTCATCTTACGTTTATAATATAACCACCATTCAGAGGATATAAGTTAATATCAGGTGCTCCATCGAACACAGGACTGAAAACTTTAACTGCCCCTAACACATCTCGATACCCTGATGGAAAGCCTCAACCAACTACTTCTCTCCAGTTTCAGACAATCTCTAATCCCTCAGCCCAGTCGGCAAACTGATGCAGCTTTGTGTACACCCCATGCTGACGGCGTAAAAGATTTAGGTGTTTTTACATGTGGCCTGTACCTCTGTGCTACCTGTCAATGCACAGTAACCTAAAGGAGAAAAGACAAATCTTAAGAGACACCGTTAATCACATTCAAACCATTCACAAGGAAAAGGGGGACAGAAGAAAGAAAAATAGAAAGGGCTTACTTACAAAAATACTTAACTTTCTACATATGGGAAAACACATACTATGCCATTTAAGATACATGTATCAGTTACAGCTAAATCAAGGTAAAGAAAACTTATTCCAATGTTGAACATCTAATGGTTTTAGTAAAAAGAAACTGTTTATACTATTAAAGATTATGTAATGACTGTTACTGGTGCAGTACGTCATGTTAAATTCCAATGACAAACTATTCTGGGTTTTCTTTCCCCAACAGAGAATGAATATGGTTTCTGAAGGAAGAGCAGTAACGCATGTTGTGGGTCAGTGGCCGCTGCATCACTCCTATGTAGGACAAATGCAGATGAAACAGCTGTGACTGTAAATCAGTGGGGAGAGTGTGACACCAACGCTGCCAGTGGCACGGGTCTGATTCCCAGCGAGGCCATCCATGCTAAAAGTGTCGACACATGTCATAAACTCATGATACATGAGTGAGCTGGACAAACATGAAAGTCCATCATTTCTGCAGTCAGGAAATAGGTTACAGAAAGTTCTGAGGTGTCAAAGGACCTAAAACCTGTTAAAAATCATCCCATTGTTCTCATGATAACAAACCTATATTCACCTGCAACATTTTGGCCTCTTTGAAGGACAAATCCGCCTTAAGATGCTCAAACTGTTCTCAATGTGCCAGTTGCATGGAGTGATTAAGTACTGTGTTTTTTTTTGGAGCACCTATTTTCCTGCAACCTGCCTCCTTTTCGGGAAGTGGTTTCCTCCCCAGACCGTCTTTTAAATAACTTTCCAATTAACTGCAAGAACTTCTTTCTTCAGGAAATTTTAGTGGAGAAACATAAAGCATCCTGTAGCTAAATTAGATTGTGTTTTATGAAAAGCTGCTGTGGGCACAATTAGCGTCCTGATTCATACAGTGAGTTTTATTCTTTTAACTTAGACGGTTTAAATTGCAGATTTTTGCTTTTTGTCAAATGCCGTTAAGGAGAACGATTAGTTGATCTAATTGCCGATTATCCACAGTAGAAACACAAAGAGCAGGAAGGAGCTACGAATTTTTGATAGATCACAAGTTAATGTCAATAATTGGGTGGATTTGTCCTATAAAGGAATGGCTGATGGTCTTTCTCAAGTCTGTTGTAAATTTTAAAAAACAACAACAATAAACTATTAAACATTAATAGTTTTGGCTGAAGGTGTTTATTCCTTCTGTTCAGACTCACCATTAATAGATCCTTTCACATTCAGTGCTATTGTGATTTTTATAATAAATAAATAAATAAAAACTAATCATAACTTAACCAATGACATCCTCATGAACTGTAAATACACATAAAGTGTAATTTTGTCTCCTCTCTCACACTGGAAGGGATCTCTTAGTAGTCAATATGAACGTGAGGAATAATTAAAATAAATGTGCATGTGGGCACCTGACTATTTTTGAGGACACATTAGATACTGGTGGGCTGCTACGTGCATGATTAACTGGGATAATAAGCAGCAGTCACAACTACTCCAACTTCAATCCTCTGCAGACAAAACAACATAACGCAGCAGAGAGAGCTGATAAAGAGGCGTGGTAAGTCCACAGAGCCTTAAGGTGCCCTTGAGAATGACCATTATTAACATTTCCATTCTGATGAAGACCCTTTGAGGTCACTCAGTGTTTTAACCAATATGTTCAGTTAAAGGCTTTTATTTCTCTATGTTTTTTTATTTCCTTGCTCAGCCTGAAGACTGCCATCTTTTGTGAAAACAATAAATGTAACTGAGTGGAAACATGGATGAGACTCATGTACTCCAACAGTACCAGGAGGGACGATGCAATTTAAAGCCCAGTCTCTGGAAAACATTTACAGTTTCCAGCTGTGACCGTGTAATACATGCCGAGATGTAGTTTAAAAACTATATTTACTGCTGTGTTGTGTGAGAAAATTACATGAAACAATGGCTTTTATATGGACAGTTTCATACAAACTGAAGGTCATTTTTAATCCATCTTACACACACTTTAGTGACCTTGTGCGGGTGTCATTTAACAACACGTGCATTTTGTTGCACTGTGTGTATTTGCCACACACAAATGTCTTGTCGTGGCTTATAGTGTTTTAACTGAATTAAATATCTGGAGCAGAATGAGCCTTTTCTCTTTGGGCCAGAATAGTTTGTCATGAGATTTAAGATGGTAAGGTATGGAGAGGGGAGAAAAAAACGGGATCAGCTTTTACCTCGGGGCCTCTGCTTCTCCGCATCATAGATCATTACCACCTCTGTGACCTTGAATGGGACAAAGGGAAACAGTGGCTCCATTTAGAAAACCAGGCAGGGTCCCTTCTTATTCCAATTAAATATTCTGCCTCAATTTGGACAAATAATTAATTGTCCTATCCCATCCCACTAAATCTTTATGCTGTAGTATTGACCCTGTTCAATGTCACATCCATTCAAGCAGTCTTAATGACAATATCAACTGACTTGCATTAAGTACTTGGCAATACTCACCACTCCGAATCTATTGAAATAGTCCCTGAGTTCAGGCTCGCCGCAGTTATGGGGGATTCCACCTACAAATATCTTCTTTGATTTATTGCTATCGGCTTTGCTGCCCTTCTGAAAAAAAACAGGGAGTGTATGGATTTCAATGTCTGTTAAAGGATCACTCTGGGAAGGGGCCAGTTAGCCATCATCTATTCAGACAGTGCAGAAGAAATTAGGCTCTCCTCTTGCCCTGGGGTATAATTCTTAACATGTCATGTCAATGCAAACACTAGTCTCCACAGATCAGAGAGCACGGCTTCCTCCACTTACTCTCAACCGCTAAGCATTTCACCATTTCTGTGCACCGCGCTCGCGCCGTAAAGGCAAGAGGCTGCTTACAACAACACTGATTTTTAACAATTACATCTTCTGTTTGCTCAGTAAAACATTCTGTATCAGCTACATGACTTAAAGTCAGTGAAAAGTGTGCCAGTAGTAGGCAAAGGGCCTCATTTATAAAAGCTTCTGACACACAGAGTCTGCTTACAGCCAAATACGTGACTTACAAAAACATTTTATTGACAGCAAAGACGTGCGAGCTAAAGCCTCTGCTGCCCAAAAGGGACAAAATGACTATAATAGGTCCGCAGGGGTTTGGTCGCGTTGTTGATCGACCCATAAATTACCCAAGTTGGAGCAGAGATTTCCGCCTTTCAAAAAACTCACTACTGAAAGCAATTCTATGCACCACAGCAGCTAACTCATCTTCAACCTTCTTTTGTTTTCTGAGTTTAAATCAGAGAGGGAGGACCGCTACAAGAAAAATAAAAAAGTTTACATTCAGAAACATGCTAATGTAATTACAACATTTAGTGTGTGTGGCGACAGAGGCAACTTTATAAGATATTCTTGTTACACCTGGAAAAATGTGACCTTATTCTATGCCAGTCCCACATAAGTGAAGGCTGTACAGCTGCTGATATAGAGGTCAAAAGAAATCATAGATTCTTTTAATGCTTTTGTGACTTATCAAAACCCCGAGCTAATTTCTAGCATTCTCAATGGTATGAAGGCTGTGCGCATCTCCTAAAAATATGAAAGAAATACTCTCTGAAAGAAAACAATATCCAAAAATTTGGGTCAAAGTCAGAGTGTTTTTATAAATGAAGCTCAACGTCTCCTAACGGCCCATCAAAAGAAACTAGTCCAACCTCAGGAAGAGCAGAGGACGTTGAGACTGACGGCCTGAGCCTTATTCCAGCAAAAAAAAAAACACCCAGCCTAGCCTCCCCAGTAGAAATCAGATTCCTTACCCAGCCCTCCTTGGTTCGAGACTTTTCAGGTTGCATTCCTCTGGGAGTGCATGGCTTCGGGTCAATCTGACAACAAAGAGGGAAAAAAACGTTTGACATTAGCCTCAAATAAAGGCACCTTCAAAATGCTCTTCACTCGATCCATCATTGGTTTAGCTCATGTAACAGTGCAGCATGTGTACTGACAGCAACCTAAATATGTGGTCAGTACAGTTTCATGCATCTTTATCAGCACAACAAAATGGCAACCACAGGACGCAGACTGTGTGTAAGATTTAGTAGTAACTAGATTCTAACACTATGCTTCTTGTCTGTCATCTCACACAAGACAAACTCTAAGTGCCAGTTTTGCTAATTTGACTTTGAACAGGTAAGTCTTGTTGAGCAAACAAATGTCAGTCTTTGCAAAAAAGCATCATCTGTACGACTGGCGTCAGGCATGTACAACAAAAGAAAAACTGTCCTTCCCCTCAAATACCTTCTAACTGCTGCGGATGATGAAATACAATTTGAAGTTTTCCCCCCATTGTTCACACAAAGCGCAGGCAGATTACTCGAGCTGATTTAACAATCTGGTCCTTTGATTTAAAATACTCACATTTCTTCCATCAAGATTATGTGGCTTTGTCTCCAGCACTGTCCGTACACAATTGGGGTCTTTGAACTTAACAAAGCCGAAGCCTCGCGACTGATTTGTAGTTTTGTCCTTCATGATGACACAATCTACTACTTCCCCATACTGTGAGAAGTAGTTTCTCAGTGTCTCTGAAGAAAAGAAAGACAGAAAAAACAAAGACAAAACAGTGGAGCTTCTCAAAATTAAGCACAGAACCGTACAGCAATACTGCAAACGGGAAAGATTCGACTCAGGCCGGTTTTCCTACTGAACACAAAGACGTGCAGTCAGGATTTATATATCTCATGCTTTCATTATGATAAATGATACTATGAAAATATCTTCAGCACTTCAACCTGCTCTAAAACTGTAACTGGGACCAAAACAGGTGTGAATAGGAAAAAAAACACACACAAGCACCACTCCATAGCAGTACACAGAGGACTCTAAAAGTTACTCAGTGACCTTGATATTGTGCTGTGGCAGAATTTTGAGGATTGTACCATTTATATGAAAGCATAAAATTACTATAAGTCACAAAACCTCCTACAGGGCCAACGAGACACTGACCCACTGTCATCCTGCATATCACCAAACACACAACCAACAACTGTAATGCCTGCACACGCCCACAGAGGCAAGGCAAGCAAGGCGTGCAAGTTTGAACAAATGAGGAGTCACGCTGGAGAGAGTTATCGTAATTGCTTTTCTCATTGCTGAGAAGCCCTGGGGCATCACCGCAGAAACAAGCTCAGAGTTAGGCAGCGCTCTGGTTCAGATCTTAATGTTAACAGTGCTGTTAACACAGACAAGCACTCGTACAAAGTTACACAATAGCCAACCAAGCTTGAGCCAGTAAAGAGCTTCAGACAAACTAGAGCATCTCCGGCTAGGACCGACTGAGAGGAGAATGTAAACACAGATGCAACGTAGACCATGAGATGTCCACTCCACCACCAGTGTTGGCGATTTACAGCGAATCATCAGTTAGAATAAAATGTTTAAAGAGAGACAGTCTTAAAAATCACAATGGCAAATCCAAACACAAGACAACCAGCTACAAGCAGCTGAGCGCTGACAATGACATCATTTCGTAAAAAATATAAAGATGACAGACTCCATTAAGACATTCAAGCTAAGCTGCAACAGAGCAGGGATATAGTTCTGTGTCTTGTCCACTTCAGTAATTTCCTTTATTTATAGGTGACAATGCACATTTACCAACACTGACACTTCAACA